>NC_141537.1:113281641-113484141 GCF_021556685.1 Rattus norvegicus | reverse complement strand
AAGGCTGGGATGATGAACGCCCCCACCTGAAAGCAGAAAATGAAGGAGAGAAATTAGAACTCGAGGCTGAAATGGACACTGACAAATGACACAATGTATGGAAAAGACTCCTCAGCAGAAGAACATGGTTGACAATCTGAACAACCTCTCAGTAACGAGAATTATTAGGGTAATTTATACTTGTGTGAATAGGCAAATACAGTAAATAGTGTCTGAAATGTGCTCACTCAATTTCTAAGTATTTCAATGATAATGGGCAAAAGGATGTTAAAGCTCTTTCTGTCACATTTTCATTCTTAATTCCTGACATATACATCAGACCAAGGAAGTGTCATCCATGGAGATTTATAAATTATCCCATTTTCAATTTTCTGTATAGATGTATCCTCTCTGCTGGTGTCTGTAAGCAATAAATGGTATACACTAAGCAAATGCAGTTATGCTTGCATTGGTTATACTTATCAAAATATTTTAGGAACACTAGTGATTTATCACCTGAAGCAGTAGTGAGCCGTTCAACTGTGACTGACATCTAGAATGAGAGATATCGCTCAGCAGAATGAGGTAAATATAAGGGTCTGGTGAGATAACCAAGCCTGATGACCTGAGTTTAATCCCAAGCCCTCATATGACAGAAGAAGACCAAAGGCTGTAATATGTGCTACAGTATATCTTCTGACTTACACACAAGCCTCATAGTATACTTTTGGAGGTATGTAAATATAGAGACACAAGAGTATCAGTAATTTTTTTAAAGGCTGGAAGGTACCTGCTATAAAAAGGCTGAAGAAACCTGACTAAACAACATTTTTGAAAGCTATGCCATCAGGCACGTCATAGGAGCTTCAGGTTTGAGAAATCTAGCAAAGGAGGTAGATATCTCTGAACTTCCAATACCAGACAATACCAGAAAAAAAATAGTATTAATTAGCTCTCATTTCAAGAGTTTTTATTATAATTACATGATGAATCAGTCAAGAAAAAAAATATTTGTCCTTTTTCTTCACTAATGTGAGTACCCAGATGGCTGAGGCACTTTGTGTCAACTGGGAGAAATTTTAATGTGTCAATCACAGTTTCTTTTATTATTAAATGCTAACCTTTTTCCAGCCCACACTGAACAAAGATGGCAGTGACAATACTGAGTGCTGTCTAAAGCTTCTTATCCTGGATTAGATGCATAATTTACTAATTGGGATTTACTTTATCTGACAATGTAGAAACATCATGAATATTTTTATAATCTTCATCCGAAATTAGTATGACATATTTCACATGGAACCAACCTATCAGGTTGATAATAATAGATTCTTTTTGTAATGACTTTGAATCATGTTTCATGTAACTGCTATATAAAAACTTTGTGTAAAAATAAATGTTTAGCCCTGGGTTCGGTCCCTGGCTCCGGAAAACAAACAAACAAACAAACAAACAAACAAAAATAAATGTTTAAATTGGTACATATTCTTTCTACATTTGATGTATTGTACTGTAAAGGAATCTTAATCCAACAATGTGGCTGCTCTGACAAGGGATCATAACCAAAGATATGGCTGGAAAGCAGAATGTAATCCCTGGATTACAGTAGGTTCTGACTGAAATACAGACACACCTTTATAATACACATGTTTAATTCTTAACAGTGAAGGTGAGGTTAGTTTGTAGAAAGAAACAGCCATATTCGAAATTGACATACAATTGAGGGTCAGACAAAGTGATGAATCAAAAAAAGATTTGACAGACTCAAAGATAGGACCCACCCAACTTTTATGAGAATGGCACAGGAAAGAGTGGCTTCTGAAGAACACAGACACACACAGAGGAACAGAGACAGAGACAGAGAGACAGAGACAGTGAGACAGAGCATGAGAGAGAGGTAGAGAGAAGGTAATGTGGTGTGTGTGTGTGTGTGTGTGTGTGTGTGTGTGTGTGTGTGTGTGTTTGTCAGTTCTCCTGTGGCATTTTTTCAGATACAGATTGCAGAAAGAACAAGCAAAACACAGGTAAAGACTAAGTAACCAGAGAAGGAGAAGGAACCAGAAGATTAGAACATATTGCTAAAGTTAGGATGAGGGCAAGCTGAGCAAATCATTCAGAAGATGAGAGAAATTGGACTAAATCAGTCAGTTTGGAAGATCAGATTGTCCAGAGGCTAGAATCTTCTAGGCCTAGGGATAGTTAAAATAGAGAAGGAAATACTGTAGGCTCAGCCTAAGTCTCTATTCACACAGCTTTTGTAAGGCTTTTATTCCATCACTTCATCAGAGGAAATAAAAAAGATTTATTCTGTACCACTAACTTAATATATTTATATTAACAAGAAAATCTGGTATGATTTAATAGCTCGCTGGGAATGTTTAACCATCTTTTTCATTTGATGAGTACAGTTTGATTGGACTACATCTAAAACTACTAATTTACTCACTGTCTACATTGTGTTCATTGTTGCAATAGGGCTAGATGGGTTGAGAGTAATGACTAATGAGAGCTGGAATATTTGCTATATACATGAATCTGCCTATGCTCTACAAAATGTTCCATGAAATCCTCAGAATCAAATGTAAGAACAATTTAATCATATTAAAAGATGTTTTTCACTCAACAGATGATTCTCAAATTGATGGTAACAGATTGATTTTCAGTGAAAACAAAACATGCTAATGTGTTTGTGTGTATAACATGTTTTCAGGAAACCCTGAAAACTGGCAAAATTATGCATCTTGCTTACAAATGCTGTTAGTCTCTTCTGTCATTGCAAAGATAGGCAATTTATTCCACAATCCAATCATATTTCATTCAGGACAGAAGACTCCTTACATATCTTCCACTAAGAATAAACTGAAAGAGAAAAACCACATGATCACATCATTAGAGGCAGTAGGCAGTAGTAAAGGCTTTGAACAAAACCAAGATCCCTTCATAATAAAAACCTAGAAGAATTTATCGATATAAAGGGTATACCTCAACGTGTCAGCCTAATAAAGGCAGTTTAAAGCAAATCCATAGCCAACATTAATTTAAATTGAGAGAAACTCAAAGCAATTCCACTAAAATCAGGAACAAGTCAAGGATAATCATTCTCTCCATACATATTCATTATAGTGCTTGAAGTATTAACTGGAACAATAATACAATGGAAGGAAATCAGAGAGATACAAATTGGAAGGGTTGCCTTTAGATTTCCCTGAGTCATAATGGGAGGGAATTCATGGAGATGTTCCATTAAGGACTGTGGGTCCCAAGGTCTTTTGTTCTCCACATAATGTTTGTCCATGGGCTCTCTATTTGCTCTCTGCTGCTGGAGGAAGATTCTCCAGTAATGATTGACCTTAAGGCCTATGAGTATATCATATTTTCCCTAGGTGTAATATTTTTGAAAGGTTTTGTTTCTTTGTTTTTAGAACAGTATTGTTTGGTTTTACTCTAGGTCCCTGGGCTAGCTAGTCTCAGGTTTGTGGTCACCCAAACAGTGTTATTGATGGGCTCCATCTTCTGGAGTGAGTCCTAAGTCAAAGGTTGGATACTTCCACAAGCTTTGTGCCACTTGTACCTATCATTTTTGCAGGCCAAACACCATTGTCAATCCAAAGCTTTATGGCTATGTTAAGGTCTTAGGGTTTTACTGCTGTCAACCATGTTGTGAAACCATGACCAAGGTAACTCTTAAAAAGACAACATTTAATTTGGGTTGGCTTACAGGTTCAGAGCTTCAGTCTATTATCATCACAGTGGGATCATTGCAGCACCTAAGCAGGCATGGTGTAGCAGGAGCTGAGAGGTCTACATCGTCATCTGAAGGCCAATAGAGACTGGCTCTCACATAGTGAGGATGAGAGTCTTAACGCCCATGTTCACAATGACACATTTACCCCAATAAGGCCACATCTCCCAATAGTACCGCTCCCTGGACCAAGTATATTCAAACCACCAGAGTTGGTGTTTAAATTTCTTTTTAGTAGCATATAGGAAATCTTGCTATACATAAATGTGAAGGATGTCTGTAGGCAACAATTTGACTTCTCTGTGTTCAATGATCTGTTTACATGTTGGCTTCAGCAATAAGGATTTGACCTTAGTTTGTGGAGAGCAATTTATAATCTTGCTCAATAGTCTGAATTGTTTGGGAATTCCCATTGGACCTCCTTATGTGATAACTCGATTAGATGTAACCCATTTCTAGGTAGGAAGTTTTGATTGCTGACAAGAGATAGCCAGTTAGGGCTCTTTTTCCATATTTATTTTGTGATTTGTTAGATTACCTTCCTATACCATTTATTTTAGGAAGCTTCCAATATAACATACTATACCTCAAATGGTTCTTTTCTTTAGCTGTCCTTTAAGGATGTTTTTTTTTATCCTACTACAAGCATCCTTGTTCAACCATGTTCATTACTGCTCTTTTCATAAAAGTCAGAAGTTGAAAATAACTTTGATCTATTTTAGAAGATGAACAAATAAAAATGTAATATATTTATACAGTGTATTAACACTCAGCTGTTAAAAAATATGAAACAATGAGATCCACAGGTAAACGGACAGAACTAGAAGCCAGAAACAACTAAACAAAAACAATCAAGACACAATCTGTAGAACCACTGAGTTTGAGTATAGAGTATAGGACTAGGGCTGACAATTCAATTACATTAGGAAAAGGACACAATATTTATTTATGGGTAGCTGGAAGGAAAAAAGCTGGAACTGAGGATGAAGTGGTGAGGAGAAAGGGAGAGAGAGAGAGACAAGTGGGGTGATACAGTTAAAGTTAAGTGCTATTTCTTTTGTTTATATATTTTTTCTTCTAATTTAACCCTGATGTTCTTTGCATATTGATTATGACTTCCAATTTAGTGTTTTTCTGGTGTTCCCAAGTGTTGTAACAAACAGGGGTGTTTCTGTTTATTGCTCCTTCTCTTGGTCTCCTTTCCCTCCGTTTATTTGTTTTCTCCTATTCTGATGCATTAGCTCTTGTTTTATCTTGCTATGTATTATTTTATTTTATTTGTACCCCATGGAAGAACTGACACTATTATCATTGGTATTACAATCACATTAATGTTATTATTTCCACAACTGAAATCCATCTACAAATCTTTTTTATTGGATATTTTTTATTTACATTTCAACTGTTATTCCCGTTCCTGGTTTCCCAGCCATAAGTCCCTATCCCATCCCCCTCCCCTTCTTAGATATGGGTGTTCTCCCTCCTTAACCACCTCCACTCCCAGTCCCCCATGAAATTCCCCTGTACAGGGGGTCCAACCTTGGCAGGATCAAGGGCTTTTCCTCCCAGTGGTGACCAACAAGGACATCCTTTGCTACATATGCAGCTAGAGTCATGGATCTGTCCATGTGTAGTCTTTGGGTGGTGGTTTTGTTCCTGGGAGCTTTGGTTGGTTAGTATTGTTGTTCTTATGGGGTTGCAGGCCCCTTCAGCTCCTTCAATCTTTTCTCTAATTCCTCCAATGTGTACCCTGTTCTCAGTTCAATGATTTGCTGCTAGCATTCGCCTCTGTATTTGACAGGCTCTGGCTGAGCCTCTCAGGAGACAGTTAGATCAGGCACCTGTTAGCATGCACTTCATACTTTCAATGTTATCTAGTTATGGTGGCTGCATATATATATATATATATATATATATATATATATATATATATATATATATATATATATATATAGGCTGTATACCCAGGTGGGGAAGGTTCTGAATGGACATTCCTTTACTCTCTACTCCAAATTCTGTCTCCATATTCACTCCAATGACTATTTTTGTTCCCTCTTTTAAGAAGAACTGAAGTGTCTACACTTTGGTTATCCTTTCTCTTGAGCTTCATGTGGTCTGTGGATTGTATTTTGGGTAACTCGAGCTTTGGAGGTACTATCCACTTATCAGTGAGTACATATCATGTGTGTTTTTCTGTGATTGGGTTACCTCACACAGGATATTTTCTAGTTCCATCCATTTGCCTACAAATTTCATGAAGTCACTGTTTTTATAGCTGAATAATACCACATTGTGTAGATGAACCAAATTTTCTATATCCATTCCTCTGTTGAAAGGCGTCTTTGGTTCTTTCCATCTTCTGGCTATTATAAATAAGGATGCTTTGAACATAGTAGAGCATGTCTCCTTGTTGTGAGTTAGAGCATCATTTGGTATATATACCCAGGAGAGGTATAGCTGGGTCTTCAGATAGTGGAATGTCCAATTTTCTGAGGAACCTCCAGACTGATTTCCAGAATGGTTGTACCAGTCTGCAATCCCACCAACAATGGAGGAGTGTTCCTTTTTCTCCGCATCCTCGCCAGCATTTCTGTCACCTGAGTTTTTGATCTTAGCCATTCTCACTGGTGTGAGGTGAAATCTCAGAGTTGTTTTGATTTGCATTTCCCTGATAACTAATGATGTTGAACATTTCTTTATGTACTTCTCAGTCATTTGATATTCCCCAGCTGAGGATTCTTTGTTTAGCTCTGTACCCCATTTTTAATAGGCTTATCTTGCTCTCTGGAGTCCAACTTTTTGAGTTCTTTATATATTTTGGATATATCAGATGTAGGATTGGTAAAGATCTTTTCCCAATCTTTTGGTTGCTGTTTTGTCCTAATGACAGTGTCCTTTGCCTTACAGAATCTTTGCAGTTTTACGAGGTCCCATTTTTTGATTACTGATCTTAGAGCATAAGCTGCTGTTGTTTTGTTCAGAAAATTTTCCCCAGTGCCCATGTATTTGAGGCTCTTCCCCACTTTTTCTTTTATTAGTCCATACATAAATCTTAAAGTGAGTACACATGATGAGGGAAAAGGAAGAAAAATATAGTAAGAAAATAAATCCACAATAATCTATGGCATGAATTTGTTTCACAGTGTAGCAAAATCCCCAAGGAAGACTGGCCAGATGTGAAATGTTTGTAGTACTTAATCCCAAAGGATGTTAAATTTGAAAATATCCAACATGACAAAATTTGATAATTTCATTTAGAGCATGTCATCTAGTTATTACTAAAAACACATGTACACATTTAAAAATAATGATGGAACAAAACTAACAAATTTTAAACCTATAAAAAGCAAAGGTATACACCTGTCCTTATGGTGAAAATGTACAATAACTGCCCAGGTTTTAGACTACTGGTATTATCAAACAATCAATCAATCAATCAAACAAACAAACAAACAAATTTTTCAAAGAGCTGCAGAGATGTCTCATCCATGGAGAGCATCAGAGAATGTTCCTTACCAGCACATAGGTAGGGAAGCTCCCAATAGCCTGTGACTCCAGGTTTAGGGGACCTCAAATCCTCTTGTAGGTTCCTTGTACACTTTATTCATGTGCACAAACCACATGCAGACTCACATATAATTATAAATAAAATAAAAATAAAATCATATATATATATACATATATATATGTATATATATATATATATATATATATATATATATATATATATATATATATAACAATTCCGTTCCTACATAGGAAGAATGAGGAGGAGGAGGAGGACCTAGGAGAGTCTGCAAGGGACACTCACAAGAGTTCTGTATAAAATAAAAGAAATTTTTGATTGTTAATGTCCCTTATCTCAGAATGGTGGCTGATTTTAACATTTTCTGTCTAGTAGCTAATTTTATTACTATTTACGTTTCTGTATTAGATGTTGAGAATTATGGGTGGAGAAACAAAGCAATCCCCTTTCTATTCAATTTGGAGTCTGAAATGACTTCCTGTGCTCAAGGGCCTGCATTCCAAACTCTGGTAATGTTCTATGACTTGGAAGGAAAAGAGGCATAAAGATAACAATAAGCCATACTATCTGTTTTCCTGAGCTCACACCATGCATGTGCACAAGCAAGGACCTAACAAGTTCTCTGATCATACCAACAGCCTGCAACTACTTAAACTGTGCTTTACTCTAAACAACCTCTGTAATAAGTCTTATTAGACTTTCTGTGTTTCCATAGAAGTAAAGTACAAGGAAACCTTTATAATAAGAAGAAATTCTCTGTAGATGATTTTAATTGGTGCTAAAATATTTTGATATTCATTTTAAGGGTTATATTTCTTTTTGAGATTTATGGGGTTTTGTATTTATATACGAGTGCATTGTGGGATGAAGAGGGCTTTAGGTCACCTCTAGCTGGAGTTACAGATAGTTGATAGTAGATAATGAGAAAGCATCTGAACTCATGTACTCAGAAAGAACTGCTACAGCTGAGCCATCTCTCTAGTCACAATATATTCCTTTCATATAAAAATAGGCTTTTTTATCCTTCTAGACACAAGCATTGTTAGATTTTTGAGTGACTCATTTAATGCACTTGTCCCTTCTTCTCATAATGGATAGCACTTTGATTTGCTTTCTTCAAAAGTGGAGTCACGACTAGGAGCCTGACTTTGTTTTCTTAATTGTTCTCTCTCTCTCTCTCTCTCTCTCTCTCTCTCTCTCTCTCTCTCTCTCTCTCTCTCCCTCTCTCTCTGAGAAATAAGCCTCTTTCTTTGATCTTTGTTCTTTTTCCCTTTTAAAACTATATCTGCTTTAGTGTTGTGCAATTATGATAGTTAAAATGAGGAGTGATTTACTTCCCCTCTTTCCTGTACTGTACATCAATTATCTTTCTGATGAATTCTCAATCACGCATATAAATCCAATGAATTAAAATTATAAATGTGCTGTCTTGTCATTCTATACAACCATTTTCTCCAGAAAGTTTTATTTTACCTGAATCTTGCAAGTATGGTTGCTTTATTCAGTGTTCTATAGAATTCATACATCTTTTGTAGAGATCTGCATTATATTGAAAAGCATATGTAATGTGTAGTCTGGAGGCTTTTTTTCTGACAGAGCTCTACAATGACTTAGCCTCTATTTCTCTCTACCTTAAATGTGACACTTATCACAGCATCCATATCTATGCTAAAGGACATACATGTGCTGATGAAAACAAACAGGACTTTATAAACTCAGAGACAGCCCCTACTTGATTTGGTTATTTGACTATTTGCCCACAGAGCTGCCAGACAGAGTGCTTGGATTTGGTTTTCTTCAACTAAAATCAAAAGAAAGAAAAAAATGGAGTGTCATTATCAGTGTTTGTGTCTGTCACTTGAAAGTGAGCTATAAAAAGCTGGATAGGAGTTGCTTAGGGCCAGCTGGCATGTATCCTGTGTTGAGTTAGTGTTTCATTTCATTATGAGTATTTAAGGAACACACACACACACACACACACACACACACACACACACTCACACTCACACACCTGGGCCTCACTTAGCAGATTCTATTATGCCAATTTCAACCTTGGCAAAAATCTCCAAGTAGAACTGCCATCAAAAGGTCACTTACACTCATTTCTTTAGAGCCATTAAAGAATAAGTACCCATTACTTATCTTGCCTTGACGATTAGAAAGTTCAAAAGTTGTAAAAAGCCTTCTTTTTAACTTAAATATGAGACTAAGGTTCCTGAAAAATTATACTTCTATGCTCCTTTAAATTTTTCTCATCAAAGAAAAATCAAAGTCTTCTTTTTCTACAATGTTATGCTTTTCTGATAATATATAAGCTATCTGTGGTATTGAATAATAGTCTTAAGCAAAAAGACAACTGATAATTATCCATAAAATGGTTATTAAAATTGATATATATCTATTATAAATATTTAAAATATAAGTTGTATTTTATATTTTTAAATCTAAATATTTAACTATTTTAAACTGTCATTTGTTCAAAATCAAGTAAAGTAGGAATGTTAATGTTTCATTTACACAGGAAGGACAGTAAAATTTTAGATCAAAGTTATACTGTATGAAGGTTGTGTAATACAGGGAGTTTGTTCCACAAAATGCAAATTATCTAAGAATTTTTAAGATCCCTTCCCTTCATATGAATGTGTATAGCACATGTGTAGATCACAGAACAACTTCTGGGAGTCAGGTCTCTCTTTCCTTTATATGACCTGGAGATCAAACTCAGTTCTTGGGACTCAGTGGCAAACACTTTTACCTGCTATGCCATTTTACTTGCCCTGAAAAGTCTTAACTGAAAGCAGAGAATTACTGGTACCACGTCATATGGGTTTTGTCTGTTTTCTTGAGAGAATACCAACAAATATATCACAATTTTGTGATGCAATCTGGCAGAAGAGGTACAAGGTATTTAGAAAGCACTTGCGAAAGGAATTATCTTTTTGTGACTAACATTTTGATCCTAAAATAGCAAAGATGATTAAAGATGTCCCTGATGATAGAGCCATTTGGCAACAAAGATGTTAGACCCAGTCATTAACAAGCCTCTTTTAACTTTGCAGGTGTTGCCGAAATAAAAATTTTAATAGCAAAAGCTTTATTTCATCTGGGTCCTTTAACAACAGTACTTGTCAAATGAGAAATATAAATGCACGAAGCACAGAAGTGCACCTTGGTTCTTTCTTTATTAATGTTCTCTCTAATGTCAAGGTCAATCAGAAATTAATTTCAAGCTTTGCAAGATAATAGCAGAAAAATATAAATATCCCTTTTCACTTCCATGAATAACATTTGCTAAGGACAAGAACCTCCTAGGAGGACACAGTATAAATCATCCCACTGGGAAAATCTGTTTCCTAATATAAGAGTGAGTAAACAAAGCGTGTTCTGTAGAGAGACTAGAAAGTGCCAGCATCCTGTCGTGTCTGAAACAAGAGACAAACAACCATCGTTTTCAACCAAGGAAGTTCGAGGTTTTACAGAAGAACACCCTTTATGCATGCAACCTTCATAAACATTTTCTGCTTTATATTTTATTGTATTCAGATATTTACTTATTTGTATTTGTGTATTTGTGTTGGTATTTCTGAGTGTATTCATGTGCACCACATTTATGCAGTTTCCATGCAGGTTAGAGGAGAAAAACAAATCACCTGGTAATGGAGTTACAGACAGTTGTAAGCCAACATGTAAGCACTAAAGATTGGTAACTGCCCTCTACACAGACAGCCCATGCTCCTAACTACTGACCCATCTCTCTATCCCCTTATTTATATTTTAAATAGAATATGAAGATTATTTTATTACATCTAAAACATTCACTTATTTAAAACATTTTATTTACCAGGTAATTTGACTCTTCCCAAATGGAATTTTGTTAATTTAGTAAACCAAGATAAAATGAAGAACTTTCCCTGAGTTATACAAGACAACAATTTGTGAGAGAAAACCATGGAAAAGACAAAGAAGTCAAAGACATACCTTATATCATATAAAATATATCAGATGTTCTTACAAATAGAAGTGCAAAAATATGCCATGATATTTTGGTTGGATTTTAAGTTAGATATTTTAAATTATGTGTTCAGTGTTAAGATAGATAGATAGATAGATAGATAGATAGATAGATAGATAGATAGATAGATGGTAGATAGATAGATACATACATACATACATACATACATACATACATACATAGACAGAAGGAAAGAATGACTCAAATATGAAACTGAAAATCAATGGCAAGGAAGTACTCATAAAGTATTTTAGCTTGTTGTTTTCTAATTTTCAAAGAAAACTAATGCATGGAAAACAGAATATGGAGCAAATGCTGTTATAAGATACAGACCTCTAAAATATTCAGAATAATGTCTAGAAATCTATTTGTTTTCTATGCAAACATTTATTTTTTTCTGGGTAGGGTGGTTTTTTTTTATTGGTTACTGTATTTATGTACATTTCAAATGTTATCCCTTTCCCAATTTTTCTTCTGTAAATCCCTGTCCCATGTCCCTGTGCTTCCCACTTACCCAATCACTTCTGGGGCATCAAGCCTCCACAGGACCAAGGGCCTTCCTCCCATTGATACCAAATAAGTCAATTTTCCTTAATGGTTGAAAACTCTTTAAGTAGATTTACAGATTTATTTTAGATTATTCAAATATTTCAATATTTTAAAAATGCATTAATCTTGTAAGCTTTAGATTTTGCTAAATATAAGCCTAGGGATAAATGCCACTTTGTGACTTTTGAATCTAAGAGTAAGGAAACATTTTGAAATTCTTTGTGATATCTTTGTCTAGTCACATAACCACCAAGTTCTTGATCATATATAAATTATGAAGTCTTAATAGCATAATATTTAAGCTTCTTTGCCCTATAAGTTTTCTTATGAAAGACCTTGATTACTATTATTGTCTCATTTAAATTTTTTTATATCAACAATAAAGACACTACAATTCTAACAACCACAGAGATCTGGGGATTAAAATAATTGATTGCAAGCATACCACTATAAAAAAGGTTTGGATAAATGAAACACTTCTAAAAAAATATAACCTGGCCTGATACTCATTGCACACACACACACACGCGCACACACACACACACACACACACACACACACACACACACACACATATATATATATATATATATATATATATATATATGTATACCAGCAGCTGGTCTCCCAGGAGTGTTGACACACAGATTTACAGGAGGGTCAAGCCACTGTCAAACACAGCAAGAACAAGCTAACTCCAGAGATAACCAGATGGCGAGAGGCAAGTATGAGAACATAAGCCACAGAAAACAAGGCTACTTGGTATCATCTCACACCACAGTCAATCCCCCAACACACAATAAAAGCAATATTTTGATTTACAATCACATCTTATGATTATGTTAAAGATCTTTAAGAAGGGCATAAATAACTCGGTTAAAGAAAGACAGGACAAAACAGGTAAATAGGTAGAATTCCTTAAAGAAAAAAGGCAAAAGTCCCTTAAAGAATTACAGGAAAGCACAACCCAACATGTGAAGGAATTAAATAAAACCATCCAGGATCTAAAAATGGAAAAAGAAACAATAAAGAAATCAAAAAAGGAGACAAACCTAAAGATAGAAAACTAGGAAACAGATCAAGAGTTAGAGATGCAAGCATCACCAACAGAATACAAGAGATAGAAGAGAGAATCTCAGGGGCAGAAGATACCATAGAAAACATTGACACAACAGTCAAAGAAAATGCAAAATGCAAAAAAGATCCTAACCCCCAAAATCCAGGAAATCCAGGAAAAAAATGAAAAGATCAAACCAAAGGATAATAGGAATAGAAGAGAGCAAAGAATCCCAATTTAATTATTTATTTTTATTAGATATTTTTTATTTACATTTCAAATGTTATTCCCTTTCTTAGTTTACGGGCCATAAACCTCAATCCCATCCCCCTCCCCTTCATCGATAAGGGTGTTTCCCCTCCCCATCCACCACCTCAATTCCCAATTTGCCACCCTTACATTCCGCTACACTGGAGGATTCAGCCTTGGCAGGACCAACGGCTTCTTCTCTCCTTGGTGCCCAACAAGGCCATCCTTTGCTACATACACAGCTAGAGCCATGTCTCTGTCCATGTGTAGTCTTTGGGTATTGGTTTATTCCCTGAGCATTCTGGTTGGTTGGTATTGCATTTCTTATGGGTTTGCAAGCCCTTTCAACTCCTTCAATCCTTTTTCTAATTCCTCCAACAACAACCCCATTCTTAGTTCAATGGTTTGCTGCTAGCATTTTCCTCTGTATTTGTCATGCTCTGGCTGAGTCTCTCAGGAGACAGCTATGTCAGGCTGCTGTCAGCATGTACTTCTTGGAATCAGCAATTTTATCTTGGTTTAGTGACTGTGTACATATGGGCTAGATCACCAGTTGAGGCAGGCTCTGAATGACCATTCCTTCAGTCTCTGCTCCAAACTTTGTCTCCTCTAAAAGTTAACAAAAAAAGATAAGGAAGAACACTTCTTACTCGTCAAAGGAAAAATGTACCAAAATGAACACTCAATTCTGAACATCTATGCTCCATATTCAAGAGCACCCACATTCATAAGTGCAACAATCTAAAGTTCAAAGCACACATTACCTCTCACACAATAAGAGTAGGAGATTTCACCACCCACTCTCATCAATGCACATATCATGAAAAAGAATCTAAAAGGATGTTTAGAGAAACTAACAGAAGTTATGAACCAAATGGATTTGACAGACATTTATAGAACACTTCATCCTAAAGAAAAGAATATTCCTTCCCTTCAGCACTGCACAGTACCTTCTAAAAAATTGACCATATAATAGGACACACCACAGGCCTGAACAATAAAAAAGATAGAAATAATTCCATGCATCCTATCAGATCACCATGGACTAAGGTTGGTCTTCAATAACAGCAAAATCGACAGAAAGCCTATGCAGATATGGAAGCTGAACAGTGATCTACTCAACAATAAGTTTGTCAAAGAAAAATAAAGAAAGAAATGAAAGTCTTTATAGAATTCAATGAAAATGAAGGCACAACATGCCCAAACTTATGAGACACAATGAAAGCAGTGCTAAGAGGAAAACTCATATCTCTGAGTACCTCCAAAAAGAAACTGGAGAGAGCATACACTAGCAGCTTTACAGCATACCTGAAAGATCTAGAGCAGAAAGAAGCAAATACACCCAAGAAGAGTAGAAGGCAGAAAGCAATTTCTTTGAGAAAATACACAAGATAGATAAACCCTTAGCCAGAATAACGAGAGAGCTAGAGGACATATCCAAATTAACAAAATCAGAAATGAAAAGGGAGATGTAGCAAAAGAAACTGAGCAAATTCAAGAAATTATCAGATCACACTACAAAAGCCTATACTCAGCAAAACTTGAAAAATCAGGAAGAAATGGACAATTTTCTAGACAGATACCATGTATCAAAGTTCGATCAGGATCAGATAAACCATTTAAACAGTCCCGTAACCACAGACGAAATAGAAGCAGTCATTGAAAGTCTCCCAACCAAAAAAACCCCAGGACCAGATGAGATTAGATAGAATTCAATGAGACATTCAATTAAGACTTAATATCAATATTCTTCAAACTTTTCCACAAAACAAAAAGAAAAGGAACACTACCTGCCTTGTTCTTTGAAGCCAAAATTAGGCTTATAGGTATAAACCACAGCATGACTGTACAGAGAAAGAGTACTTTAGAACAAATTCCCTCAGGAATATTGATGCAAAAATGCTCAATAAAATTCTTGCAAACCAAACACAAGAACACATGAAAATGATGATTTACCACGATCCGGTAGGATTCATCTCAGGGTTGCAACTATAGTTCAATATATGGAAATCTGTTATCATAATCCCATATATAATCAAACTCAGAGGAATAAAACATGATCACTTCATTAGATACTGAGAAAACATTTGACAAAATTCAACACCCCTTCATGATAAAAGTCTTGAAAAGATCAGGAATTCAAGGCCCATACAAGTATCTGATGATGATACTAAACATAGTAAAAGCCATATACAGTCAACCATGAGCCAACATCAAACTAAATGGAGAGAACTTGAAGCAATCCCACTAAAATCAGGGACTAGACAAGGCTGCCCACTCTCTCCCTTCCTATTCGATACAGTACAAATAAAGGTCAGAGTGATACAAAATGGGAAAGAAAGAAATCAAAATATCACTATTTGCAGATGTTAGGATAGGATTCTTATGTGACCCGAAAAAGTCCACCAGAAAACTTCCACAGTGGATAAATAACTTCAGCCAAGTAGCTGGATATATAAGTAACTCAACCAAGTCAGTAGCCTTCCTCTACTCAAGGATAAACAGGCTGAGAAAGAAATTAGTGAAATGGCATCCTTTACACTAGTCACAAATAATATAAACTACCTTGGTTTGACTCTCATCAAGCAAGTGAAATATCTGTATGACAAGGACTTTAAGTCTCAGAAGAAATTGTAGAAGATCTCAGAAGATGGAAAGATGTCCCACGCTCATGCATTGACAGAATTAATGACTTAAAAATGGACAACTTGCCAAAAACAATCTACAGATTCATTGCAATCCCCATCAAAATTCCAATTCTATTCTCCATAGAGTTAGGAAGAGCAATTTGCAAATTCATTTGGAATAACAAAAGAAAATCATCAACAATAAAAGAACTTCTAGGGGGCTGGGGATTTAGCTCAGTGGTAGAGCGCTTGCCTAGGAAGCACAAGGCCCTGGGTTCAGTCCCCAGCTCCGAAAAAAAGAACCAAAAAAAAAAAAAAAAAAAAAAAAAGAACTTCTAGGGGAAATCAATGTCCCTGACCTCAAGCCATTGGGAAATACAAATCAAAACAACCCTGAGCTTTTCTACCTTATATCACACAGAATGGCTAAGATAAAAAACTCAGGTGTCAGCAGATGTTGGCAAAAATGTAGAGAAATGGGAACATTCCTCCATTGTCGGTAAGATTGCAAGCTGACTCAGCATCTCTGTAAATCACTTTGGCTGTTCATCAGAAAATTGGACATAATACTACTTAAGGACCCAGCTATACCTCTCCTGGACATATTCCAGAAAGGTGCTCCAACAATATAACAAGGATGCATGTCCTACTACGTTCATAGCAGCCTTATTTATAATAGCCAGAAGCTGAAAGAATCCAGATGTCCTTCAACATAGGAATGAAGACAGAAAATGTGATATATTTACACAGTGGAATACTACTCAGCGATTAAAGCAATGACAACATGAAATTTTTAGGTAAGTGGATGGAACTTGAAAACATCATCCCGAGTGAAGTAACCCAATCACAATATACAAACGTGCTCCACACTCAGTGATAAGTGGATATTAGCACAAAAGCAGAATACCCCAAATACAATTCACAATCCCCATGAAGTTCCAGAAAAAGGAAGACCAAAGTGTGGATGTCTCAGTCCTTCTTAAAGGCAGGAACGAAAATACTCACAGGAGGAAATAGAGAGATAAAGTCTATAGCACAGACTGAAGAAAAGGCCATCCAGAGATTGGTCCTCCTGGGTGATCCCTCCCATATACTAATACCAAGCCCAGACAATATTTCGAGTGCCAAGAAATGCTTGCTGACAGAAGTCTGATATAGCTGTCTCCTGAGAGGCTGTGCCAGAACCTGAGAAATACCCAGGCAGATGCTTGCAGCCAATCTTTGAACAGAGAACAGGGTCCCCAATGGAGGAGTTAGAGAAAGGAGTAAAGGATCTGAAGGGCTTCTCAAACCCATAAGAACAAAAATATCTACCAACCAGACTCCCCAGAGCTTCCAGGGACTAAACCACCATCCCAAGAGTACACAGGGATGGACCTTTGGCTCCCTCCACATATGTAGCAGCGAATGACCTTGTTGGGTATCAGTGGGAGGAGAGCCTCTTGGTCCTATCAAGGCTTGTGCCCCAGTGTAGGGAAATGTTAGGGGAGGAAGGTGAGAGGGAGTGGGTGGTTGGGTGAGGGAGCACCCTCAAAGAAGCACTGGAAGGATGTATGAGATAGCAGGTTTCTGGAGGGGAAACTGGAATAGAGGATAACATTTAAAATGTAAATAAGAAAATATCCAGTAAAAGAAAAAAACATCTCTGAAAATAAAAAAAAGTCTTCATTAGCATATAGTAACTATTAATACAATTGGTATCATTTGACTTCTAACGAGCAATTTATTCATTCTGGATGTATGTTGCCTCTGTTTCTAAGTTTTCTTCTTATTTACAGTTAAAAATTTTTAAATCCATTCTCCAAATCCCATTTTCTGCAGGTCAAAAAAGATTACAGACATAGCCTAACGGGTTCTAAATATCTGGACTCAGATCTTCAGGATTCAGAGAAAGTTCTTTACCACTGAGCCTCCTCTTCAAGCCTGATATCCTATTTTCACTGAAGACTAGAGCACCATAGGATACATTAACCTTAACTCTAAGTTCTCTCACAGCCTTCTGATTTTCACAATTTTTATTTCTCAATAGAAAATTTACCTTACGAAATAGAGTAGATTGCATGAGCTAATTACAAGTTGCTCTCCTTTTAGCTAATTTATTATATTGTTTATACTCCTTCCATACTAATTAACAGAAAAATCAAGGAAGCCAAATATTATTTTTCCTTTATCTGAGTTGAGATTAGTTCACTCAAAGGGCAAAGCTATCCTCGAGCCTAGAAACACTCCCGAGATACCATTATTTTAATAATAGTAGTGAGTTTCTTTTTCTAATGGGTAATTAGAGTTTGACTTTCATTTGTCTATTGTATGAAATGATGATAATCCATATTTCAACTGAAACTTGAAATCATTTTAAATCGACCAAGGGAAATTTAAACTACTTTTCAATTTCAACAATAACATATTGAAAAGCTACGCTATATTCATGTCATTCTACAGAGAAGGAATGGAGCTAAGAAAGCAGTTTATAGTTGATGATCTAATGATGACAGAAATATCTTTCTGTGTCCAGATCAAAATGAATAAGAAATATTCCACCTTGAAAATACACCAGTGCTTCTTCTGATGTGCCCTGAGTTCAAACAAGGGGAAAGGGGTAATGAACCTGAAGTGTTATCCATGAAAAAGCACTATTCAGTGAAGCTAATATACATTTAATTTTACAATTAACTTCCTATAGTCTTATTTAGGACCTAGATTAAGGAAATAAGCGATTTCCCTTCTCTCATGTAACCTTCATACGAAACCAAGGAAAGCCAAGGAGTTCTATAGACTTGTGAACTTAAAGATCCCCAAAGGTCCGTTGAAACTCTAGGTGACCTTAAATGTTGGTTATTGTTTTTAACTCTTCCTGGCTGTGTGGAACAGCTGGACAAACTGTTCTGTTTCTGAAACTCAAATGTCTTCCGATAGTCAGTCTGTCACAGGAAGCCCACAAGAAGTTATGGGCGTGGGCTGGCAATAACAGCTCTACAAGCAACTTCACCAAATATTTATAATGTTCCAGGCATGGTCCTAAGCAAATTATATGAACTCATTTATCTAACATGCACATATTCTTAATGAGTATGTCATAGCATTAATGAATTCTTTCTATAGAAAATAGAGTAGCAAAGAGTTGCTCTTAACAGAGCAAGACACTTTGGCTTGCATAAGTATCCATTGTACTATGATGGCTTTCATGAAATAAAGGCATACGATGAAGAGACTGTAAATTTCTATTACCTTTATTAATACTTACTTACATTATTTTATTTTGTTTTATAAATGAATTTGATATTTAGTAAATATATGTAAAATGCTCCAATATTCCATATAACTAATTAAACAGCATAAAGCAAACAGAAGTGTCTCTTAGATTATAGTCCAAATGAGGGATGTTGCTTCATTCAGTTGTTTGGATTCTATGATCTGCAAGTGATCAAACTTTTAATTTGAGAGCTGAGGGTATATATCAGTTAATAAGACATATAGCATTATGAGCCTACAACTTGATTTCCAACAGTGGAAAAGAATAAATATAAAAAATTAAAAACTAAGATGATATTAGGAATCTCTACACAAAGACACTCCTGGAGGTTAAATATTAACATAATAAATGCTAAAGTTGTGAGATTAAATGTTGTCTCTTTGTTTGAGACCAGTTGATTTAAGGAACATTTACTTCTGTTCATTTCTGTTGAGAAATGACAGAGCCCTGTAGAAGGCATACTGAGGATAGAAGTACCAATTGTCTTCTCTAAGCCATAGTAAAAAAGAGTAGGAACTGCTGGGTTTTTTTTCTTTTCTTCCTCTCTCTTTCTCTCCCTCCCACCCCTCTTTTCTTCCTTTTTCTCTTTATCTCCTTTTTCTCTTATTTTTAATTATTATACTACCAGTTTTACTATTCTTTTTGAGCAAGTTTTTTAAATATATGTTCCACCTTGGCTTGAAATTTATTATGTAGCTTAAGCTGGCTTCAAATTTGTCTCACTTCTTCCACGGTCTTCCACATATGGGCAGTATGGGATTAACCCCCCAGCTCTGGCTCCTTGTTTGTCAGTTCTCCTTCAGTGGACTCAATGGCTGTATGAACCACACAGAACAAGGCAGGCCAGATGACTGGACAGCTCATTCCACAATGTTCAGCTGCTAACTATATTAGTTATCCTGACAGAGGACATTATCTAAGCAGAAATAACATTAGCGGCACACAAGTATGATTTACTGGCAAAATTAACCTAATATTATCTTATTTAAATAATGTTTCAAATATGCCATCAGTCTTTAAGGAACTGAATATGTATACAGTTTCTGTAATCAATCATGGTTGTTGATATTGTTGCTATTTTAACTAGTAACACTGAGTAAAAGTTAATGCTCCTGTCTTCTATTTGATGATGTTGACTTCATAATAATGGCAGATCATTTCCCATCTTAACACAACATTCTTAGTCATCAGGGAAATGCAAATCAAAACAACGCTGAGATTCCACCTCACACCAGTCAGAATGGCAAAAACAAAACAAAAAACAAAACAAAACAAAACAAAACAAAAACAAAAAAACCTCAGGTGACAGCAGATGCTGATGAAGATGTGGAGAAAGAGGAGCACTCCTCCATTGTTGGTGGGATTGCAAATTTGTAGAACCACTCTGGAAGTCAGTCTGGAGGTTCCTCAAAAAATTGGACATTCCACTACCTGAGGACCCAGCTATACCTCTCTTGGGCATATACCCAAAAGAAGCTCCAACATACAACAAAGACACATGCTCCACTATGTTCATAGCAGCCTTCTTTATAATAGCCAGAAGCTGGAAAGAACCCAGATGCCCTTCAACAGAGGAATGGATACAGAAAATGTGGTACATCTACACAATGGAGTACTTACTACTCAGCTATCAAAAACAATAACTTCATGAAATTCATAGGCAAATGGAATGAACTAGAAAATATCATCCTGACTGAGGTAACTCAATCACAGAAAAACACACTTGCTATGCACTCATTGATAGATATTAGCCAAAAAGCTCAAACACCCAAGATGCAATCCACAGACCAAAGGCAGCTCAAGAAGAAGGATGACCAAAATGTGGATGCTCCCACTCCTTCTTAAAAGGGGAAAAATATTCATAGGAGGGGATATGGAAGTGAAGTTTAGAGCAGCGACTCAAGGAATGTCCATTCAGAGCCTGTCCGACATGTGGCCCATATATATACAGCCACCAAAGCGAAATAAGATTGATGAAGCTAAAAAATGCATGCTGAAAGGAACTGGGCATAGATCACTCCTGTGAGACACATTCAGAGCATGTCCAATACAGAGGTCAATGCCAGCAGCAAACCACCAAACTGAGAAGAGGACCACCTTGCAAGGTATTAGAGGAAGCACTGAAAGAGCTGAAGGAGCTTGCAAACCCATAAGAACAACAATGCCAACCAACCAGAGCTTCCAGGGACTAAACCATTACCGAAAGACTATACATGGACTGACCCAGGGCTCCAACTGCATGTGTAGCAGAGAATAGCCTTTTTGGGGCACCAGGGGAATGGGAAGCCCTTGGTCCTGCCAAGGTTGGGTCCCCAGTGCAGGGGAATATAGGGGGCAGAAAGAGGGATGTATGGGAGGAATACCCATATGGGGAAGTGGGAAGGGAGGGGATAGGAGCTTATGGAAAGGAAACCGGAAAGGGGAATAACGTTTGAAATGTAAGTAAAGAAATATATCTAAATTTTTTTTAAAGAACACTAGGTTGAGATATCTTAAGTTAACTCATAGTAAATATTGAAGTGTGTTAGGAAATTCAGCATAATTTTTTTAACTTTTCAGGCAGCCTAAAACTAGTAGGATGTATTCAGTCAATAAAATAATTGTTGGTGCCGGAAAAGTTGGTCCAAAAGTTAAAAAGACACAAATTGAGTTCCCAGCGTGCTTGTCAGGTAGCTCACAGCTGCCTGTAACTCCAGCTCCATAGCATCAGATGCCCTCTACAGCTAACTACACTCTCATTCCCACCAACCCCTGCACACATAGGCACAGAGTTAAATATTACATAGATCTTTAAAAGTAATAAAAAGTAAATCAAACTTTTACTGTACTAGAAGTTCTGTGGACAGGATCCAACCAGTACTTCCTAACATAAGTGTTTACTCACATCTTGACAGAAAATGTATAGATTTGTGTCCTGTGACACAGTAATCAAATTGGCAAATGGTGTTTCATAATAGCATTTACTCATTGAACATATCAGTGTTGCTCTGGTTTGCTTTGACTTGTTATAATTCAGGCACTTACCTTGTCAGAAAGGTTGACCAGCGCCTTTTTTGTAACCCATGCTGGTCTTGAACCCTCTGTTATTCTGCTTTAGCCTTCCAATTGCTGAGATTACAGAATTGCATTTCCAGGCCAGAATTACTTATACATTCTGGCAGACACATTGTATCATTGATTTTTCTTATAAAATAAGTTCTTCAGTTCCATTTGTTCTTCCCCTCCCTTCTGTTTGATTCCAGCAAGTGCTTTTAGGTCAGCCATTGTCTCCTACATTGTAACTCAAGAAATATTGGAAAGGGATTTGTGCGCCACTGATCATGTCCACTTACTTTTCTGTGGAATTCTTTTCAGCTTTATGGACAGAAGAATTTTTAATGATATTGTAGTAAGAAGAAAAGGTTAAACAAAACCAACCAACCAAACAGATAGACAAACAAATGTGATGCTCACCCCCCCTTTTTTTTTTTTTATGTGTGTGCTTGAGGGCAACTTCTGACTATGTCAGATTTATTTTTTTTTTATTAACTTGAGTATTTCTTATATACATTTCGAGTGTTATTCCCTTTCCCGGTTTCCGGGCAAACATCCCCCTCCCCCCTCCCCTTCCTTATGGGTGTTCCCCTCCCAACCCTCCCCCCATTGCCGCCCTCCCCCCATAGACTAGTTCACTGGGGGTTCAGTCTCAGCAGGACCCAGGGCTTCCCCTTCCACTGGTGCTCTTACTAGGATATTCATTGCTACCTATGGGGTCAGAGTCCAGGGTCAGTCCATGTATAGTCTTTAGGTAGTGGCTTAGTCCCTGGAAGCTCTGGTTGCTCACCCCTTTAAGTGAGGCATATCATTTCATGAATGGGAGAAGTCAGGCAAGTCTACTTAATATCTGTCTTTACTGTACTACTTTATAAAAAATATTTTCAGTGAATTATTTTTACTTTTGTTTATGTATATCCACACCTGTGTGTGGGTGTGTGTATGTCTGTGTGTGTGTGTGTGTGTCCGCACACGTGCACAAGCATGCAACAGTTCCTGGAGCTCAGAATGTCAGATCACCTGAGGTAGAGTTTCTGGTGGTTGTTAGTAGCCAAGCAGGGGAGCTGGGAACAAAAATCATTCCTCGGTTCTTTGTAGAACCAGCAAATGTTCTTAACAGCTGAGCAATTTCTTTAATACCATATCTAGCATCCTATCTCTGACTGATAGGAGATACATAATATATGGGTGTTTATGAAATTTTAGAAATGTTATCATTATTCCATTATCTCAAAAGAGTCCTCCACTTAATTCTATGCATTCTTCATTTATGACTAAAAGCACTCAATATGATAGAAAGGGAAATGGGGGCATGTCCGTTTTCCATTAATGGGTTTATTGTATGGGATACTCTCAGATCTTTTTCTAAGCCATTACACAGAACTCTCATCATCCTCAATGAAGACTTTGACATTGACCTTAAACAACTGATGTCTTGGAGACTTTTAATGTCCTTTTTAAAGAAGTAGCTTTTCCAAAGCTATTTGTTAACTTATTAATATCTGTGAAATAACAAAGTTGCTTACATTTAGTGACCTATCTACAAATGCCTACTTAATAAATTTACTCCAGTCCAAAGGTATTGAATTTCATAACCAAAGACATTAGCTTTTCTAGTTCTTTGGAACATAAACTTTTCAAATCTTATTAACATTTCAAAAACACATGTACTTCCCAGTGTGGTCTACTTAGAAATTTAGCCCTTAAAGAAAGTATCAATGACAATAAAACATCTCCAAAATGACAGATTTTATAAATTAGTAAAGAAATGTTAATGCTTCATATCTAGTCAAATTTTATAAGATATGCATATTTATACTTAATGTATATTCTAAAAATTTCAGTGTGTATTAATAAATTTTATTAAGTATCTTTGCAATGTACTTAGACTGTTATTACTCTACAGTGAAGATTTTGTTCGTCCCTGTGCAAGAGGAGAAAGCCTGATATTTAGGTAAAATAAATGTAACATTAAGTAGGCCCTGATGAATAAATAATGTCATATACTTCATCTCAAAGTAATTTCTCAATGCATAGATAACCTTTGCAATTGTATTTAACATGGGTCTTATTTTGGAATCAGAAAATAACATTTCATTTAGAGTATGTTCATAAACAGTAAATATTGTTTAAAATGAAAGATTGTATCAACAATATTTTACTCAGCATTTCTTGGAAAACATGTTACCATTGAAGTAAGAAAGTAAAAATGTTAGAACTAAAATAAAGGAAATCTTATTTTTCACCATGTATTTCTAGTCTCTGCTAATCTCTTATTTTAGCTTTTTTCTGGAAAATTAACTCAATATTTAAAACATCTTGTCAGGATGAATATAACTCCATGGTAGAATTTACCTGTAGCATATACGAAGCCCTAGAACTCTGGGACAAACAAGAAAGACAAAAAGGATTGTCTAACTTGTATGCGTATATACCCCAGAAGACGTTGTAGAATATTAACCCCCAGAATTCCACTAGCTTCCTCCACTTCATCAAAGTTTTGAAGCTGCCAAAACTTTTAAGATTTTAGAAGGTGTTCTGTGTAGAAACAACCTAATTAATTCAAGCTCTACTTTAAATGCCTCTCTACCAAGCAGTTTTGCATTATAATAGTGTATTTATTTCTTCACATTTCAAATTCCCAGCTTTTGTGTCCTCTTCACACCAAAAGTCATAATTATTTCCATAGCAACCATTCTTATTGTCAGAGGTAGAGAATTTTGACTTTTGCTGGGTATTTTTTAAGGAGCATGGGAACATTTAAAAAACAAAAGGTGCTATTTTACGAAAACTGACAAAAATGGGGGAAAAAACAAGTTGGGTTTTCTTGTGGTTTGGAAATGTGTCTCTAAGAGATATTGGTATCAAGGGATGAGTCTTCATGGGTTATTTTGAGTGATGCTGTAACGTTTAATCAGCGTGGTTCAGGGACAGGTCACGATGTCCAGAGAAGTTATGGTTATGAAGGGGGTCCTAGGATCCTAATTCTACTTTGAACAATTTTGAAGCACAATGCCGACTCTGGCCCCAAAGCAATGAGAATAGCTAATGTTTCTCAAACTAGCTTTTTCTCAGATTAAATAAATTGTCCAGGTAATAATTGTAGTAAGAGAAAGCTACAGTTTCCTAAACTTGCTATTTTAAGATAAGAATTAATTTTAATAATCCTAATAGTGTATATTGTCTTTTGCCTCCCATTTGTAATTCTTTCTCTTTCAGTTTTAAACTTTCTCTTTTTAAGATTAATTACTAATTTGTTTATTTTGAAATTTTCATAAACGTGTAAATATATTTTAATCATCTGCACAAATGTCTTTTTCCCTCCCCCTCCTTCCAGATCTCTGTCTCTCTCTGAATCTCTCTCTCTGAATCTCTCTCTGAATCTCTCTCTCTCTCTCTCTCTCTCTCTCTCTCTCTCTCTCTCTTTCGCACACACACACACACATACACACACACACACGCGCGCGTGTGCGCGTGCACACACACGTGCCTTTCCTAACTTCCTAACTTCATGTCATCTGTGGTTTTTTAAGAGCTCTCAACATATGCATTTATTCTTGATCAAATTGTTTTTAATTTTATTTTATTGGATATTTTATGTATTTACATTTCAAATGTTATCCCCTATCCCCTTCCTCCTCCTCCAATAACCCCTCTCCCTCCCCCTGCTTCTATGAGGCTGCTCCTATTCCCACCTCAACACTCTGGAGTTCCCCTATATTGGGATAATGAACCTTCACAGGACCAAGGACTTTTCATTGTATTGATGCTGGATAATGCCATCCTCTGCTACAATGTGACTGGAGTCAAGGGTTCCTTCATGTATACTCATCAGTTGGTGGTTTTTTTCCCCTGGGAGCTCTGGTGGGGTCTGGTTGTTTGATACTGTTGTTCTTCTTATGGTGTTGCAAACCCTTCAGCTCCTTCAGTCTTTAACTCCTGCATTGGGGTCCCCTTGTTCAGTCCAATGATTAGCTGCAACCATCCTCATCTGTATCAGCAGTGCTCTAGCACTCCCAAGAGACAATCATACCCTGGTTCCTGTCATTAAGTACTTCTTGGCATCAACAATAGTGACTATTCACTATCCAGCTCATGGCTATTATAAGTAAGACTGCTATGAACATAGTGGAACACATGTCCTTCTTACCTGTTGGAGCATCTTTTGTGTATATGCCCAGAAGTAGTATAGCTGGTAGCATAGTAGTACTATGTCCAATTTTCTGAGGAACTGCCAGTCTGATTTCCAGAGAAGTTGTATCAACTTACAATTCCACCAACAATGGAGGAGCTTTCCTCTTTCTCTACACCTTCACCAGCATCTGCTGTCCCCTCAATTTTGATCTTAGCCATTCTACCTGGTGTGAGGTGGAATCTCAGGGTTGTTTTGATTTGCATTTCCCTGATGCCTTAGAATGTTGAATATTTCTTTAGGTGCTTCACAGCCATTTGGTATCTCTCAGTTGAGAATTCTTTGTTTATCTCTGTACCCCATTTTTTAATGGGATTATTTGATTCCCTGGAGTCTAACTTCTGAAGTTCTTTGTATTTATTAGATATTAGCAATCTATCAGATGTAGGGTTGTTAAAGATCTTCCCAATCTTTGGTTGCCATTTTGTCCTATTGGCAGTGTTCTTTGCCTTAAAAAACTTTGCAATTCCTTCAACGGGGCTGTGTCTCTCAGGAGCGATCTACATCCGGCTCCTGTCGGTCTGCACTTCTTTGCTAAGCAACCAGAGCTTCCAGGGACTAAGCCACTACCTAAAGACTATACATGGACTGACCCTGGACTCTGACCTCATAGGTAGCAATGAATATCCTAGTAAGAGCACCAGTGGAAGGAGAAGCCCTGGGTCCTGCTAAGACTGAACCCCCAGTGAACTAGACTGGTGGGGGGAGGGTGGCAATGGGGGGAGGGTTGGGAGGGGAACACCCATAAGGAAGGGGAGGGGGGAGAGGGATGTTTGCCCGGATACCGGGTAAGGGAATAACACTCGAAATGTATATAAGAAATACTCAAGTTAATAAAAAAAAAAAAAACTTTGCAATTATATGAGGACTCATTTGTTGATTCTTGATCTTAGAGCATAAGCCATTGATGTTCGGTTCAGGAAATTTTCCCCAGTGCCAATGTGTTCAAGGCTCTTCCCCAATTTTTCTTCTGTTTGAAGAAAAATTTGAGTGTATCTGGTTGTATATGGGGGTCCTTGATCCACTTGGACTTGGGCTTTGTACAAGGAGATACAAATGAATCCATTTGCATTCCTCTACATGCTGACCTCCAGTTGAACCACTACCATTTGTTGAAAATGCTGTCCTTTTTCCACTGGATGGTTTTAGTTGCCTTTTCAAAGATCAAGTGACCATAGGTGTGTGGGTTCATTTCTGGGTCAATTCTATTACATTGATCTACCTGCCTGTCTCTGTCCTAATACCATACAGTTTTTATCACTATTGCTCTGTAATACAGCTTAAAGTCAAGTATGGTGATTCGAGCAGAAATTCTTTTATTGTTGAGAATAGTTTTCGCTATCCTGGATTCTTTTGTTTTTCAAATGTATTCGCAAATTGCCCTTTCTAATTCTTTGAAGAATTGAGTTGGAATTTTGGTGGTTATTGGATTGAATCTATAGATTGCTTTTGGCAAGATGACCATTTTTACTATATAAATCCTGCCAATCCATGATGATGGGAGATCTTTCCATCTTCTTAGATCTTAGATTTCTTTCCTCAGAAACTTGAATTTCGTGTCATACAGATCTTTCATTTGCTTGGTTAGAGTCACATCAAGGTATTTTATATTATTTGTGTCTAATGTGAATGGTGTTGTTTCCCTAATTTCTTTTCATCCTGCAACATCAAACTAAATGGAGAGAAACTTGAAGCCATCCCACTAAAATCAGGGATTAGAAAAGGCTGCCTATTCTCTCTCTATGTATTCAAAATAGTACTTAATGTCCTAGCCAGAGCAATTAGACAACGAAAGCGATATGGATTGGAAAGGAAGAAGCCAAAATATCAGTATATACAGATGATATGATTGTATACTTAAGTGACCTCAAAAATTCCACCAGAGAACTCCCACAGCTAATAAACAACTTCAGCAAAGTGGCTAGATATAAAATGAACTCAAACAAATCAGTAGCCTTCCTCTACTCAAAGGATATGCATGTCATCTCTTTTTTACTCACTGAGGCCAATTGGTCCATCATTTGCTAGAGTATGAGAAAATGTCTACATCCCTGAAGGAAATCAAGTCTCTTTCCAGTTGCACTCTTCTGCTGTCAATAGTTCCTGGGCTTGTAAGCCCTTTCTTCATTCATGCTAAAATTATTTTCTTTCTAGGTTGGTGTCGTGGAGATCTTCTTTTAGCAACCACAATTGCTGTTGAGATTGTGTATGTCATATCCCAGTAGTATCTATAATATACTTTAGTCTTTCCAATGCTTAGCTCATAACAACTTTTCCTTCTCTTCTGCCATTATGTCTGATAATATACATATTCTATTTAGGACAAGAGGATTGTGTAGAGCCCACACTCATGTAAACTGAAAACTGTAATTGATAATGATTTTGGATTCCACATCCTCCTGTTTCTACCCAAATGTTGAAATTACAGATGTGAACCACCATGCCCAGTTTTCTACCCTACTAATTTATTGCAGCAATAAAGCATTTTAAGCATATAAATTATAGAACATATTTATATTTAATTAATACATTTACTCCTTGCATAATATTTTTGTATTAACTAGGTATTGAAATAAAGATAAGTTGAGTCAAAAAGACCAATTCAATTTGAAAATATCAAAAAACTTCACAAATAAACACTTCTTTTTTCTTTTGACACTCTCCAAATTTCTATCAGATAATATAATGCAATATTGTATGAATTTATTTTAGACATGTATATATTTATACATGTATATACATATATACATATATATGTATAATCTTGATGGCTGTGGAGATGGATCAATGGTTAAGAATGACTGCAGCTTTTACAGATGAATGAAGTTCAGTTCAGAGAATTCACAAGTACCTCTCACTACAACTCCAAAGGTCCAAACACTATCTCTTGACTTTGTGTATTCTGTACTTCTCCATACATAACTAAAATCTAGACTATGTATCACTTCCCCATATTGAAACAAGAAATACGGGTAACATAAACCCAGAGTCATGGTCAATTATATTTTGGCTCCAGAATAAACTGTCTTTTATCTATATTGAGGGGAGTGTTCTATTTTACAGGTTAATAATTTTGATGATTTTACAAGAGAGGTTACATAAACTTTAATATTTTTGCTTGGAACTAAGCTATGTTCCAAGGATTTGGTGAGCTATCTCAAACTGATACACTAGTACATGGCTGCACCAAGTTCAAAACCATAGACACTTGAATTTCTTCTGTCTCAATCCAGGGAATTTGTTCATAGGACAGTACACTGTGCTGATAGAAATAAGCTTGCTTTTTGTAATCAGAGTAATACAGAAACACAACATTCAAACACATAAGAGATCATGAAATCTAAGAGACTAAAGAGGAGTAAACTGTGGACACTGTTCAACGGGTACCAGCTTTCAGTAGTGAAATTCCCACTAAAGTCCACAGCATTGCAATTACAGATGACTGTCATATTCTTATCACATGTAAACACATTAAAAATATCAATAGTTGTGGTAGGGTGGTGGAGTTGTAACAACTTTGATTATTAAGAACTCAGTAATATTTTTGATAAGAAAAAACATGAAAATGCAAACTATAACGAACCATCTCTTCAGATGACTAATGCTTTATTTTTACTACTTGACTAACGCAGACTGCTTTGTGCTGGGCATCAAGCTAAGTTAGGTTTGCATGACTAAGAAGTGAGAAAGAAGTACAATAGTATTACAATAAGGCAGTGTTATCGCTGATATTTGGAGAGAACCCAAATTAAATCCAGAAAAAAGTTTTAGTTATTTTAAGGTTCTTTTTATTCTAATAATTTTCATTATATTTAATGATTTTATTTTTCATTGTAACTTCCTATTAACAAAAAGACCCACCTTTTGCACATAATGGGATTATCCCTATTATTTTTTTCAAAAAATTCATGATAGAAATTATAACTTAAATTTAGTTTTTTACTTAAATTTAACTTAACTTTAACAAATATACTAACTTGTGTATTTGTGTACGATTAAGTGAATCCAGCATCTTTGCAACATCATTTCTTCATACCAACCACATTACAAATACTTTCTTCCAGCCTTTGGAAACAAGCTATCCTATTGTTTTCACTACTCACCACTCTGTGGCCCCATAAAACTTTGAAGGATAAGTTATGTCTAGTGGTAAGTTGCTCTCCATTTCTCCATCCCCATCTTGTCCTAAATAAGTAGTAGCTAGCATTCTTTTCTTACCTTCAGTAATGGAAAATTGTTTCTACATTACACCTTTTCATGAGAAAGTACTTGTGCCTTACTTATTTAATACCATCTTTAGTTCTATCTTGCAAAGGTTGGGGCTTTAGCATTTCATATATCTGAATAATATTCCATTGCATATTTGTGCCATTCTGTATTCAGGTAGTCATAGAAAGGTTGATGGACCTTTGGGTTATTTTCACGTTCCAATTTTTGTGAATAGTACAGCAATGAACATGGATATAGAGTTAGCTACTCTTCACATGAGTATCATTACTTTTGGATATATATCTAGTGGGGAAGTGACTAGACCATAGGGTTATTCAATTCTGAAATTATTCAATAACCACATTAATCACTGATTCTAGCATATTCTATATGAATTAGAGACCTTCCAAATGCTATGATAAAATTTTACAATTTTAAAATTTTATTTTACACCACGGTAAAATAAACTTAGAAAATAGCATTTAATTATAGTTACGATTTCAGAGGGTTAAGAGTCCATTGTAGCCATTAAGCATGGGAACAAGCATCAGGCATGTGAGTTGAATGAGCTCAGAGCTTCTGTCTTGATCAAGAAGTAGGAGGTACAAAGAACTAACTGGAAGCAATAGTATTATGAAATCTCAAAGCTCATCCCGAGTGACACATCTATAATCAGGCCACAACTAGTATTTTCCAAATACACCGAGAAGTTGTGACCAAGATTCAAATACACGAATGTATGGTAAACCTTCTCATTCAAACACCAGAATGTATTTACAGAATATCAATTGAAATATCTCTCTTTCAATCTTTATTTTACTTCTATTTATCTCAGTTTATCTGTCCACATTGGACTTGCAATTTTATCTCTTTTCAGAGAAGCAGATCTTGTATGTTTTTGTTTTTGTTTTTGTTTTTTTCTGGAATATTTTGTTTTGCTTAATGTTTCTTTTTTATATAAATATTGTGATATTCTTCTTTCACTCTATAACTTTGAGTTTGTTTCATTTTATTTTTCTAGTGAGTTCAGATACAGTGAGAGGTTGTATATCTGAGATGTTTCCATGCTTTTGATATGCTTCATTTGGTCAAGAATAACTTTTATATATCTTTGGTCGTACAGTTTGAAATGGGCTGGAAAAATGAATTACTGAAAAAGAGTACTTGCTGATCTCCTAGGGGACCAGACTTTAGTTCCAAGCTCCTACATAGGATGACTCACAATGTCTCCTAACCCCAGTGCCACGGGAATCAGTGCCTACTACCAACCTCCATTGACACTTCCATTTCCCACACACTTCTCCAAAACTGCTTTTACAATCAATTTGTAGTTTCAACATCAATCCAGCAGAGTATACACTTTATAAAATTTAAACGGTTATATTTAGTTTCTAACGATCTGCACACTGTTACCATAAGTTGGTAAACCAGCCTGTAGTTATCACATGGGAAGCTGTAGTTCCTTTTAAGTTTGTTAATACTTACTTCGTGCATTTGAATGTGCTGAAAATAGGTGCATATATATTTTTTATATTTCCGTATTATTGAATTGATTCCCTTTTCACTGCACAGTGACCTTCCCTGTCTTTTTTATTTTTGTATTTATTTTCATTTTATTGTATGCCTGTTTGTCTGCATGTATACATGTATACCATGTCCACACTGAACCCAAGACTGCTAGAAGTATGTGTCAGAATCCAGAGAGGAAGATGATGTTTGGGATCCACCATGTTAGTACTGAGAACCCAGGTCCTCTGCAAGAGCAGCATGACTTTGTGCTTGCTGCGCCCCATCTCCCACCATTTTTTCTGTTGTTTTATATTTACATCTTAAAACTTTTCAACAATACATGTTTATCACAAGTTTTCCTCTCTCACAACTCCTTCTAGGCCTCATACCTACTCAACTCCAAGTCCTATGTCTATCCCTTTATCTTTCTTAAAAACAAAAGTGACAAAAGAAATAAAAGGTATCACACAGACACAAGCACACACACACACACACACAAACACACACACAAACACACACACACACACACACACAAAGACGGCCTCCTCAAATCTACTCAATATCATCTTCTCTCTCTCTCTCTCTCTCTCTCTCTCTCTCTCTCTCTCTCTCTCTCTCTCAAAAACAAAAGAAAATAATCACAAGAGAATGAGGAAGAGAGGAACCTGGGTGGGAGAGGGGAGGGAAGGGAGAAAAGAGGAATGTGATCAGGTATGGGGGGGAACAGAAGAGAAGCCCTGAAGGACAGAAGAATAAATGAAAATATGGGTGTGGGAGGTCGAGGGACATTCTAGAATGTAAAAGAAACCTGGGAGGTGAGAGATTCCCAGGACTCAAAGGTAGGGACCTTAGTGAAATGCCCAATAGTGGGGAGAGGGAATTTGTAGAGTCCACATCCAGTAAAAAGTCAGGGCAACAAGTAGAGGGATTGGGTTGTAATCCAACAGTCAAAAACTCTGAGCCTTAATTGTTCCTGTCTAAAAGAACTGCAGGGATAAAAATGGAGAAGAGACTGAGGGAAAGAGGTCCAGTGACTGGCCCAACTTGGGATCCATCTCAAGGGGAGGCTACAAGGCCTGACACTATTACTGATAATACGCGGTGCTTACAGACATGGATCTCCTCTGAGAGGCCCAAGAAGCAGCTGACTGAGACAGATACAGATACCTATACCCAACCGTTGGCCTGAAGTCGGGAACCCCTTTGGTTGAATTAGGGAAAGGCTAGAAGAGGCTGAGAAGGAGGGGTATCCCAGAGGAAAATCAGCAGTGTCAACTAATCCGAACCCTTGAGATCCCCAGACACTGAGCCACCAACCAGGCAGTATACAGGAGCTGGTCACACACACACACACACACACACACACACACACACACACACACACACACACACAAACACACAAACACACACACACACACACATTTCTTCCAGGTAACACTTGCAAATGGGTTCTCAGTTAAGGGTCAGATCTGTGTCTACTCTATTTTCTCCTTGATGGAATTTTATCTAGTTTGAACTTAAGCAGGTCTTATGCATTCTCTGTGAGTTCCTATGTCTGTCAGTCCTGTTGTGTCTTGAAAATTCTGTTTCCTCTGGCTCTTAGAATCTTTTTGAGTCTTCTTATGCTAAACTGCCCAAGACTTGAGAAAAAGTGTATGTTTCAGATATCCCATTTAAGGCTGAGCGCTCAAAGTCTCTGACACTATACCTTCTGATCAGTTGCGAATCTTTGTACTAATTACCATCTACTTTATGAAGAAGCTCAGGTAAGAAATTACAGGTTTCTTGTTAAATCATTTTCTTCTAGACAATGCTCTTTAACCCTGAGATAATTTACATACCATTAGAATTTTCTGTTCTTTGTTATAGACAGGCCATTAGACTTTATGTTAGTTATTTTTTTCTTAGTGGAGGGTGTTGTTGTTTGAGTTATTAGGGTTACTAATGTTATGAGGTGACCTAATCCACGTTATCACAACCTTAAGCAACTAGAGGTAGATTTACTTAACTGTATTATATGAAAGAATGTTGAATTCTCCTTCAAGATCTCTCAACATTAGTAGAGAGAACTGGTCTCTGTAGCTGTCTTAGTAATGTGTTCTTAATGAATTTCCTGACATTAAAATAAACGTGTCTTCCTGATATAAATTCTGCTTCTTTGCCATGTATCAGCCTCTCCGCGGTGTGATATTCACCATGTTTGTAATAGGTGTAATAAAAATCCTGCCCTGGTGATTCATAAAGTTGGTGTGAGACGTTTTTGTGCTTTGCTGTTGTTTACTTCTTTGCTCATTGTTGGACTGAAATAAGGACAAGAGAAGCAAGGGGCTGGAGAGATGACGCAGTGCTTAAGGGTTCTTTTTTTTTTTTTTTGGTTCTTTTTTTCGGAGCTGGGGACCGAACCCAGGGCCTTGTGCTTCCTAGGCAAGCGCTCTACCACTGAGCTAAATCCCCAACCCCATGCTTAAGGGTTCTTACTACGCTTGCTGATGACCCATGTGAGGTGGCTCACTGATCTGTAACCCACGGCCTCGGAAGATCTGATGCTCCTTTGGAAACTGTAGGCCTTTGTATGTTGGTGGAATATGTAAACTCACACATACATATAAATACAAAATCAAATAAATCTTAAAATGAAAAAGGACAGAGCACAGAGTTGATGAAAACATGCAAGTAAACAAGTCTGTCACAATTTTTGATAATGTTTTTAAAAAGAAACATTCTTCCATGTATTCTCATATAATTTTCTGAGTGCCTGATATATGTAGTACAATGCCCCTGACCCAGTTTTCAACCTTCCTTTAACTTTTATACTGTTTTTTTTCATTTATCTTTTTAGGAAAGTTAATTCCTTTTACATATTCTAAACTATTTTTACTTGTCCATGTGCCTTTGGTTAAGCACATATAAAGGTAGTTTCTACAGAAGCATGAAAGTGGCATGGGACCTGCTGGAGTGGGACGTACAGGAGCTTCTGATGTGACTGGAACCAAGCTTGAGTCTTCTGCAAGAACAGTGTATGTTCTTAACAATAGAGCCATCGCTCCAGCCTCTGCTGCTTTGAATACTTTTAAGCTAGATTATGTCTATTCTTCTGATCATTTATCTTTTACTTCCTTGATTGTTTTATATTTTGCTTGCATTGTTAAGCTTCCGATTATGCCTGGGTTTTCTGATTGAATCTTTTACTCTCCTTTTAAATAAGCTTTACATTTTTATATCCATTGTGTCTCTGATGGACCTCCAACTTCCTACATAACAGCAGGAAGCTTCTCTTCTGCTTCTGTTTATTTTCTCATATCAACACTTGTATTCTGTCTTCTAAGGAACAATACATAATATTTTTAAAAACTTTCATTATTATTCTTAATTCTGTTTTACTTAATTATGCATATTCAAATACTCAAAATATGCCAGCTATTATTTTAGAAACCTTAGTCATTTTGATGAAATATTAAGTCATTACAGTTTGAATAAAATTTATACTCTTGGGTAAAATTAGGCATTCTGTGACTCAGCGCACATCTGGTCCTGTGACTCTCTTGAAATAACATTTACTTTTAAATAGCCAAACCATTTATTTATATATTATCTATGCATTTTTATACTCCATTCTGAATGAGTCGTAGAAAATGAGACAGTTATCTGTTCATTGTCAAAATTATTTGTGGGCTATAACTCTAGAACATTCTTCAAGACTTTCTGATAAACACAGAATTCTTAAGAATATGTATATTGAAAACTGGTCATGATAAGTCTTGGACTGCATACCTGAAATAGAATTTCAGGAGCCATGAAAGCTAGTCCAGTCAACAAAGTGCTTATGGTAAAGTAAGACGACTGAGTATCTATATTATTTTAAAAGTCATGCATGTTGGTCTATGTTTGAATACCAGTACCAGGGAGGTATAGACAAGTTTGCTTTTGGAATCTAAAGAGCAGCATTCCAAGACTACTAGCAAATATCAAGACCCAGGGAAAGATACTATCACAATATTCAAGGTAAATAGTGGTGAGGAAAGGTGCCTAAGTTTGACATTAGGATTCCATAAAAAGCACACACATCTGTTTGCACATACATGCAGCAAAACACACATACATGTACAAGGCTGTGCATACACACACACACACACACACACACACACACACACACACACACACACACCAATAAATATGAGAGCTAGAGAGTGAGAGAGCAAAAAAGGAAGAGAGCAAGAAAGAGTTAGAGGGAGAGGGAGAGACAAACCAACAGAAATTTTGTTTCACATTTTGTTTATTTCTACTTTTGAAGATTTTCATCCCAGTTTTACCTCTCTTGGATGTTTTGATTGGCATGAGAATTATTTCCATTGGGCTCAAATATTTGAACATGGGGACACTTGCTGCCCAGCTGCTGGGGACATTTGATTAGCATGTAGAACCTGTAGGATGTGGAACCTCCTTGGACTTAGTGGGTTATTTCAGGTTGGTTTTATATAGGCTTTATTTTTATTATCATTCAATCTTTTTTTTACAGTCCAGCCTTTATCGCACTCCTGGTCCACCCTCCAACTGTTACATATCCCACACCTCCACCCCCATCTCCAAGAGGTTGTCTGCACCCCTGCCCACTCTACCAGACCTCTCCATTCCCTGGGACCCCTAGAGTTAGGTCATCTTCTCTCACTAAATCCAGACCCAGTTGTCATCTGCTGTATGTGTGTTGAGGGTCTCATATCAGATGGTGTATGCTACCTACTTGGTGGTTCAGTGTCTGAAGATCACAGAGGTCCAGGTTAGTTGAGACTGTTGGTCTTCCTATAGGGTGGCCTTCCTCTTCAGCTTCTTCTTGCTTTTCCCTAATTCAACCACAGGCGTCACCAGCTTCTGTCCATTTGCTGGGTGTAAATACCTGCATCTGACACTTTCAGCTGCTTGTCAGGCCCTTTGGAGGAGTCATGCTAGGTGCCTATTTGTAAGCACAGTACAGGATCAGAATTAGTCTCAGGCCTTGGGCCCTCCCCATGAGCTGGATCCCAATGTGGTCCTGACATTGGACCTCCTTTTCCGCAGGCTTTTCTCCATATCCATCCCTGCAGTTCTTTCAGACAGGAACAATTCTAAGTCAGAGTTTTTGACTGTGGGATGGCAACCCCATCCCTCCACTTGATGCCCTGTCTTTCTACTGGAGGTGGACTCTACAAGTTTCTCCTCTGAACTGTAGGGCATTTCATCTAAGGTCCCTCCATTTGAGTCCTGAGACTCTTTCACCTCCTAAGTCTCTGGTACTTTCTAGAGGATGCCCTCACCTCCTACCTCCTACCTCGTAAGGCTGCCTGCTTCAATTCTTTCTGCTGTCCTTCAGGGCTTCAGTCCTGCCTCCCACCCCCAATACCTGATCATGTTCCCCTCTTCCCCCTCCTGTCCTTTCTCCTGTCCAAATTCCTCCCTGTGATTTTTTTCTTCTCCCTTCTAAGTGGAATTTGTAATGTGGAATTGGGAATGTGTAGTGTAGAGTGTTGGTTCACTACAGCAGCCTGTCTGTTTCTCATCCTACACTTCCCTTTCCTGATTGATACAAGGGGGTTCCCCACAATGGTGGACTGGGTCCCTCTAGAACTGCAAGCCAAGGTGAGCCTTTTCTTCTTTAAGTTGCTCTTGTCACATTTTTGTCATATATAAACCTCAGTAAAATAGTGATACATTTTCCTTTGTCTATTCTACTTCCTGGTTTTGTTTCATATTTTGTTTTTTGTTTGTTTTGTTTTGTTTGAGACAAGTTTAGCTGAGATCTCACTTCATAGCCTGGACTGCTTTCAAATCAATATGTCCCTGTCTTGACTTCTGAATGCTGGGATTACAGGTCTCTGCTTCCACATTCAACCTTTCCTTGATTGTTTGAAATGTATTAATATATTTTCTTCCATCAGCAGTTATTTTCTTATCTCAAATGCAAGAGAACTTACTTTACATTTTGAGGTTTGTAGTAGTGGATCTTGGAGTTGAATGTTCCTGATAATATTTCAAGTCCTTGGGGACCCATTAGTCCCTCCATACTAGTTTGGTTTTTTTTTTTTCATTTAATGTTTATTATAAATTCTATTACACAAAGTACAGTTTTAGATATTAGATTTCAGCTATTCTCTCTCTATTTCGCTCTATCATTCAAGATCTCTATTTTATTCATTTATTCTTTTTTTTAGAGTTTCTTTTTTTATTAACTTGAGTATTTCTTATATAAATTTCGAGTGTTATTCCCTTTCCCGGTTTCCGGTCAAACATCCCCCTCCCCCCTCCCCTTCCTTATGGGTGTTCCCCTCCCCATCCTCCCCCCATTGCTGCCCTCCCCCAACAATCTAGTTCACTGGGGGTTCAGTCTTAGCAGGACCCAGGGCTTCCCCTTCCACTGGTGCTCTTACTAGGATATTAATTGCTACCTATGAGGTCAGAGTCCAGGGTCAGTCCATGTATAGTCTTTAGGTAGTGGCTTAGTCCTGGAAGCTCTGGTTGGTTGATATTGTTGTACATATGGGGTCTCGAGCCCCTTCAAGCTCTTGCAGTTCTTTCTCTGATTCCTTCAACGGGGGTCTTAACCTCAGTTCAGTGGTTTGCTGCTGGCATTCGCCTCTGTATTTGCTGTATTCTGGCTGTGTCTCTCAGGAGAGATCTACATCTGGCTCCTGTCTGCCTGCACTTCTTTGCTTCATCCATCTTGTCTAATTGGGTGGCTGTATAAGTATGGGCCACATGTGGGGCAGGCTCTGAATGGGTGTTACTTCAGTCTCTGTTTTAATCTTTGCCTCTCTCTTCCCTGCCAAGGGTATTCTTGTTCCCCTTTTAGAGAAGGAGTGAAGCATTCACATTTTGATCATCCGTCTTGAGTTTCATTTGTTCTAGGCATCTAGGGTAATTCAAGCATTTGGGCTAATAGCCACTTATCAATGAGTGCATACCATGTGTGTCTTTCAGTGACTGGGTTAGCTCACTCAGGATGATATTTAACAGTTCCAACCATTTGCCTACAAATTTCATAAAGTCATTGTTTTCGATAGCTGAGTAATATTCCATTGGGTAGATGTACCACATTTTCTGTATCCATTCCTCTGTTGAAGGGCATCTGGGTTCTTTCCAGCTTCTGGCTATTATAAATAAGTCTGCTATGAACATAGTGGAGCACGCGTCTTTGTTATATGTTGGGGTATCTTTTGGGTATATGCCCAAGAGAGGTATAGCTGGATCCTCAGGCAGTTCAATGTCCAATTTTCTGAGGAACCTCCAGACTGATTTCCAGAATGGTTGTACCAGTCTGCAACCCCACCAACAATGGAGGAGTGTTCCTCTTTCTCCGCATCCTCGCCAGCATCTGCTGTCACCTGAGTTTTTGATCTTAGCCATTCTCACTGGTGTGAGGTGAAATCTGAGGGTTGTTTTGATTTGCACTTCCCTTATGACTAAAGATGTTGAATATTTCTTTTTTTTTTTCAATAGAAATTTAATTTTTACATAAAAATTTTCTTTTTTTTAATTTTTTTTTAATTTATTTAATACGTAATAATAATTCTTTGGTTTCCTGGTAAACATCCCCCTCCCCCCGCCCTTCCTTATGGGTGTTCCCCTCCCAACCATCCCCCCATTGCCACCCTCCCCCCAACAGTCTAGTTCACTGGGGGTTCAGTCTTAGCAGGACCCAGGGCTTCCCCTTCCACTGGTGCTCTTACTAGGATATTCATTGCTACCTATGAGGTCAGAGTCCAGGATCAGTCCATGCATAGTCTTTAGGTAGTGGCTTAGTCCCTGGAAGCTCTGGTTGTTTGGCATTGTTGTACATATGGGGTCTCGAGCCCCTTCAAGCTCTTCCAGTTCTTTCTCTGATTCCTTCAACGGGGGTCCTATTCTCAGTTTAGTGGTTTGCTGCTGGCATTCGCCTCTGTATTTGCTGTTTTCTGGCTGTGTCTCTCAGGAGAGATCTACATCCGGCTCCTGTCGGTCTGCACTTCTTTGCTTCATCCATCTTGTCTAATTGGGTGGCTGTACATGTATGGGCTTCATGTGGGGCAGGCTCTGAATGGGAGTTCCTTCAGTCTCTGTTTTAATCTTTGCCTCTCTCTTCCCTGCCAAGGGTATTCTTGTTCCCCTTTTAGAGAAGGAGTGAAGCATTCACATTTTGATCATCCGTCTTGAGTTTCATTTGTTCTAGGCATCTAGGGTAATTCAAGCATTTGGGCTAATAGCCACTTATCAGTGAGTGCATACCATGTATGTCTTTCTGTGATTGGGTTAGCTCACTCAGGATGATATTTTCCAGTTCCAACCATTTGCCTACGAATTTCATAAACTCGTTGTTTTTGATAGCTGAGTAATATTCCATTGTGTAGATGTACCACATTTTCTGTATCCATTCCTCTGTTGAAGGGCATCTGGGTTCTTTCCATTTTCTGGCTATTATAAATAAGGCTGCGATGAACATAGTGGAGCACGTGTCTCTTTTATATGTTGAGGCATCTTTTGGGTATATGCCCAAGAGAGGTATAGCTGGATCCTCAGGCAGTTCAATGTCCAATTTTCTGAGGAACCTCCAGACTGATTTCCAGAATGGTTGTACCAGTCTGCAACCCCACCAACAATGGAGGAGTGTTCCTCTTTCTCCGCATCCTCGCCAGCATCTGCTGTCACCTGAGTTTTTGATCTTAGCCATTCTCACTGGTGTGAGGTGAAATCTGAGGGTTGTTTTGATTTGCACTTCCCTTATGACTAAAGATGTTGAATATTTCTTTTTTTTTTTCAATAGAAATTTAATTTTTACATAAAAATTTTCTTTTTTTTAATTTTTTTTTTAATTTATTTAATACGTAATAATAATTCTTTGGTTTCCTGGTAAACATCCCCCTCCCCCCGCCCTTCCTTATGGGTGTTCCCCTCCCAACCATCCCCCCATTGCCACCCTCCCCCCAACAGTCTAGTTCACTGGGGGTTCAGTCTTAGCAGGACCCAGGGCTTCCCCTTCCACTGGTGCTCTTACTAGGATATTCATTGCTACCTATGAGGTCAGAGTCCAGGATCAGTCCATGCATAGTCTTTAGGTAGTGGCTTAGTCCCTGGAAGCTCTGGTTGCTTGGCATTGTCGTACATATGGGGTCTCGAGCCCCCTCAAGCTCTTCCAGTTCTTTCTCTGATTCCTTCAACGGGGGTCCTATTCTCAGTTTAGTGGTTTGCTGCTGGCATTCGCCTCTGTATTTGCTGTATTCTGGCTGTGTCTCTCAGGAGAGATCTACATCCGGCTCCTGTCGGTCTGCACTTCTTTGCTTCATCCATCTTGTCTAATTGGGTGGCTGTACATGTATGGGCTTCATGTGGGGCAGGCTCTGAATGGGAGTTCCTTCAGTCTCTGTTTTAATCTTTGCCTCTCTCTTCCCTGCCAAGGGTATTCTTGTTCCCCTTTTAGAGAAGGAGTGAAGCATTCACATTTTGATCATCCGTCTTGAGTTTCATTTGTTCTAGGCATCTAGGGTAATTCAAGCATTTGGGCTAATAGCCACTTATCAGTGAGTGCATACCATGTATGTCTTTCTGTGATTGGGTTAGCTCACTCAGGATGATATTTTCCAGTTCCAACCATTTGCCTACGAATTTCATAAACTCGTTGTTTTTGATAGCTGAGTAATATTCCATTGTGTAGATGTACCACATTTTCTGTATCCATTCCTCTGTTGAAGGGCATCTGGGTTCTTTCCATTTTCTGGCTATTATAAATAAGGCTGCGATGAACATAGTGGAGCACGTGTCTCTTTTATATGTTGAGGCATCTTTTGGGTATATGCCCAAGAGAGGTATAGCTGGATCCTCAGGCAGTTCAATGTCCAATTTTCTGAGGAACCTCCAGACTGATTTCCAGAATGGTTGTACCAGTCTGCAACCCCACCAACAATGGAGGAGTGTTCCTCTTTCTCCGCATCCTCGCCAGCATCTGCTGTCACCTGAGTTTTTGATCTTAGCCATTCTCACTGGTGTGAGGTGAAATCTGAGGGTTGTTTTGATTTGCACTTCCCTTATGACTAAAGATGTTGAATATTTCTTTTTTTTTTCAATAGAAATTTAATTTTTACATAAAAATTTTCTTTTTTTAAATTTTTTTTTAATTTATTTAATACGTAATAATAATTCTTTGGTTTCCTGGTAAACATCCCCCTCCCCCCGCCCTTCCTTATGGGTGTTCCCCTCCCAACCATCCCCCCATTGCCACCCTCCCCCCAACAGTCTAGTTCACTGGGGGTTCAGTCTTAGCAGGACCCAGGGCTTCCCCTTCCACTGGTGCTCTTACTAGGATATTCATTGCTACCTATGAGGTCAGAGTCCAGGATCAGTCCATGCATAGTCTTTAGGTAGTGGCTTAGTCCCTGGAAGCTCTGGTTGCTTGGCATTGTCGTACATATGGGGTCTCGAGCCCCCTCAAGCTCTTCCAGTTCTTTCTCTGATTCCTTCAACGGGGGTCCTATTCTCAGTTTAGTGGTTTGCTGCTGGCATTCGCCTCTGTATTTGCTGTATTCTGGCTGTGTCTCTCAGGAGAGATCTACATCCGGCTCCTGTCGGTCTGCACTTCTTTGCTTCATCCATCTTGTCTAATTGGGTGGCTGTACATGTATGGGCTTCATGTGGGGCAGGCTCTGAATGGGAGTTCCTTCAGTCTCTGTTTTAATCTTTGCCTCTCTCTTCCCTGCCAAGGGTATTCTTGTTCCCCTTTTAGAGAAGGAGTGAAGCATTCACATTTTGATCATCCGTCTTGAGTTTCATTTGTTCTAGGCATCTAGGGTAATTCAAGCATTTGGGCTAATAGCCACTTATCAGTGAGTGCATACCATGTATGTCTTTCTGTGATTGGGTTAGCTCACTCAGGATGATATTTTCCAGTTCCAACCATTTGCCGAAAAATTTCATAAAGCCGTTGTTTTTGATAGCTGAGTAATATTCCATTGTGTAGATGTACCATATTTTCTGTATCCATTCCTCCGTTGAATGGCATCTGGGTTCTTTCCAGCTTCTGGCTATTATAAATAAGGCTGCAATGAACATAGTGGAGCACGTGCCTTTTGTATATGTTGGGGCATCTTTTGGGTATATGCCCAAGAGAAGTATAGCTGGATCCTCAGGCAGTTCAATGTCCAATTTTCTGAGGAACCTCCAGACTGATTTCCAGAATGGTTGTACCAGTCTGCAATCCCACCAACAATGGAGGAGTGTTCCTCTTTCTCCGCATCCTCGCCAGCATCTGCTGTCACCTGAGTTTTTGATCTTAGCCATTCTCACTGGTGTGAGGTGAAATCTCAGGGTTGTTTTGATTTGCATTTCCCTTATGACTAAAGATGTTGAACATTTCTTTAGGTGTTTCTCAGCCATTCGGCATTCCTCAGCTGTGAATTCTTTGTTTAGCTCTGAACCCCATTTTTTAATAGGGTTATTTGTTTCCCTGTGGTCTAACTTCTTGAGTTCTTTGTATATTTTGGATATAAGGCCTCTATCTGTTGTAGGATTGGTAAAGATCTTTTCCCAATCTGTTGGTTGCCGTTTTGTCCTAACCACAGTGTCCTTTGCCTTACAGAAGCTTTGCAGTTTTATGAGATCCCATTTATCGATTCTTGATCTTAGAGCATGAGCCATTGGTGTTTTGTTCAGGAAATTTTTTCCAGTGCCCATGTGTTCCAGATGCTTCCCTAGTTTTTCTTCTATTAGTTTGAGTGTGTCTGGTTTGATGTGGAGGTCCTTGATCCACTTGGACTTAAGCTTTGTACAGGGTGATAAGCATGGATCGATCTGCATTCTTCTACATGTTGCCCTCCAGTTGAACCAGGACCATTTGCTGAAAATGCTATCTTTTTTCCATTGGATGGTTTTGGCGCCTTTGTCAAAAATCAAGTGACCATAGGTGTGTGGGTTCATTTCTGGGTCTTCAATTCTATTCCATTGGTCTATCTGTCTGTCTCTGTACCAATACCATGCAGTTTTTATCACTATTGCTCTGTAATACTGCTTGAGTTCAGGGATAGTGATTCCCCCTGAAGTTCTTTTATTGTTGAGGATAGCTTTAGCTATCCTGGGTTTTTTGTTATTCCAGATGAATTTGCAAATTGTTCTGTCTAACTCTTTGAAGAATTAGATTGGTATTTTGATGGGGATTGCATTGAATCTGTAGATTGCTTTTGGTAAAATGGCCATTTTTACTATATTAATCCTGCCAATCCATGAGCATGGGAGATCTTTCCATCTTCTGAGGTCTTCTTCAATTTCTTTCCTCAGTGTCTTGAAGTTCTTATTGTACAGATCTTTTACTTGCTTGGTTAAAGTCACACCGAGGTACTTTATATTATTTGGGTCTATTATGAAGGGTGTCGTTTCCCTAATTTCTTTCTCGGCTTGTTTCTCTTTTGTATAGAGGAAGGCAACTGATTTATTTGAGTTAATTTTATACCCAGCCACTTTGCTGAAGTTGTTTATCAGCTTTAGTAGTTCTCTGGTGGAACTTTTGGGATCACTTAAATATACTATCATGTCATCTGCAAATAGTGATATTTTGACTTCCTCTTTTCCGATCTGTATCCCTTTGATCTCCTTTTGTTGTCTGATTGCTCTGGCTAGAACTTCAAGAACTATATTGAATAAGTAGGGAGAGAGTGGGCAGCCTTGTCTAGTACCTGATTTTAGTGGGATTGCTTCAAGTTTCCCTCCATTTAGTTTAATGTTAGCAACTGGTTTGCTGTATATGGCTTTTACTATGTTTAGGTATGGGCCTTGAATTCCTATTCTTTCCAGGACTTTTATCATGAAGGGGTGTTGAATTTTGTCAAATGCTTTCTCAGCATCTAATGAAATGATCATGTGGTTCTGTTCTTTCTGTTTGTTTATATGATGGATCACGTTGATGGTTTTCTGTATATTAAACCATCCCTGCATGCCTGGGATGAAGCCTACTTGATCATGGTGGATGATTGTTTTGATGTGCGCTTGAATTCGGTTTGCCAGAATTTTATTGAGTATTTTTGCGTCGATATTCATAAGGGAAATTGGTCTGAAGTTCTCTTTCTTTGTTGTGTCTTTGTGTGGTTTAGGTATAAGAGTAATTGTGGCTTCGTAGAAGGAATTCGGTACGGCTCCATCTGTTTCAATTTTGTGGAATAGTTTGGATAATATTGGTATGAGGTCTTCTATGAAGGTTTGATAGAATTCTGCACTAAACCCGTCTGGGCCTGGGCTCTTTTTGGTTGGGAGACCTTTAATGACTGCTTCTATTTCCTTAGGAGTTATGGGGTTGTTTAACTGGTTTATCTGTTCCTGATTTAACTTCGATACCTGGTATCTGTCTAGGAAATTGTCCATTTCCTGAAGATTTTCAAATTTTGTTGAATATAGGTTTTTATAGTAAGATCTGATGATTTTTTGAATTTCCTCTGAATCTGTAGTTATGTCTCCCTTTTCATTTCTGATTTTGTTAATTTGGACACACTCTCTGTGTCCTCTCGTTAGTCTGGCTAAGGGTTTATCTATCTTGTTGATTTTCTCAAAGAACCAACTTTTGGTTCTGTTGATTCTTTCTATGGTCCTTTTTGTTTCTACTTGGTTGATTTCAGCTCTGAGTTTGATTATTTCCTGCCTTCTACTCCTCCTGGGTGTATTTGCTTCTTTTTGTTCTAGAGCTTTTAGGTGTGTTGTCAAGCTGCTGACATATGCTCTTTCCTGTTTCTTTCTGCAGGCACTCAGCGCTATGAGTTTTCCTCTTAGCACAGCTTTCATTGTGTCCCATAAGTTTGAGTATGTTGTATCTTCATTTTCATTAAATTCTAAAAAGTTTTTAATTTCTTTCTTTATTTCTTCCTTGACCAGGTTACCATTGAGTAGAGCATTGTTCAATTTCCACGTATATGTGGGCATTCTTCCCTTATTGTTATTGAAGACCAGTTTTAGGCCGTGGTGGTCCGATAGCACGCATGTGATTATTTCTATCTTTCTGTACCTGTTGAGGCCCGTTTTTTGACCAATTATATGGTCAATTTTGGAGAAAGTACCATGAGGAGCTGAGAAGAAGGTATATCCTTTTGCTTTAGGATAGAATGTTCTAGAAATATCCGTTAAGTCCATTTGGCTCATGACTTCTCTTAGTCTGTCAACATCACTGTTTAATTTCTGTTTCCATGATCTGTCCATTGATGAGAGTGGGGTGTTGAAATCTCCCACTATTATTGTGTGAGGTGCAATGTGTGTTTTGAGCTTTAGTAAGGTTTCTTTTACGTATGTAGGTGCCCTTGTATTTGGGGCATAGATATTTAGGATTGAGATTTCATCTTGGTTGATTTTTCCTTTGATGAATATGAAGTGTCCTTCCTTATCTTTTTTGATGACTTTTAATTGAAAATTGATTTTATTTGATATTAGAATGGCTACTCCAGCTTGCTTCTTCTGACCATTTGCTTGGAAAGTTGTTTTCCAGCCTTTCACTCTGAGGTAGTGTCTGTCTTTGTCTCTGAGGTGTGTTTCCTGTAGGCAGCAGAATGCAGGGTCCTCGTTGCGTATCCAGTTTGTTAATCTATGTCTTTTTATTGGGGAGTTGAGACCATTGATATTGAGAGATATTAAGGAATAGTGATTATTGTTTCCCTTTATATTCATATTTGGATGTGAGGTTATGTTTGTGTGCTTTCATTCTCTTTGTTTTGTTGCCAAGACGATTAGTTTCTTGCTTCTTCTAGGGTATAGCTTGCCTCCTTATGTTGGGCTTTACCATTTATTATCCTTTGTAGTGCTGGATTTGTAGAAAGATATTGTGGAAATTTGGTTTTGTCATGGAATATCTTGGTTTCTCCATCAATGTTAATTGAGAGTTTTGCTGGATACAGTAACCTGGGCTGGCATTTGTGTTCTCTTAGGGTCTGTATGACATCAGTCCAGGATCTTCTGGCCTTCATAGTTTCTGGCGAGAAGTCTGGTGTGATTCTGATAGGTCTCCCTTTATATGTTACTTGACCTTTTTCCCTTACTGCTTTTAATATTCTTTCTTTATTTTGTTCGTTTGGTGTTTTGACAATTTTGTGACGGGAGGTGTTTCTTTTCTGGTCCAATCTGTTTGGAGTTCTGTAGGCTTCTTGTATGTCTATGGGTATCTCTTTTTTTAGGTTAGGGAAGTTTTCTTCTATGATTTTGTTGAAGATATTTACTGGTCCTTTGAGCTGGGAGTCTTCACTCTCTTCTATACCTATTATCCTTAGGATTGATCTTCTCATTGAGTCCTGGATTTCCTGTATGTTTTGGACCAGTAGCTTTTTCCGCTTTACATTATCTTTGACAGTTGAGTCAATGATTTCTATGGAATCTTCTGCTCCTGAGATTCTCTCTTCCATCTCTTGTATTCTGTTGGTGAAGCTTGTATCTACAGCTCCTTGTCTCTTCTTTTGGTTTTCTATATCCAGGGTTGTTTCCATGTGTTCTTTCTTGATTGCTTCTATTTCCATTTTTAATTCCTTCAACTGTTTGATTGTGTTTTCCTGGAATTCTTTCAGGGATTTTTGCGATTCCTCTCTGTAGGCTTTTACTTGTTTATTAATGTTTTCCTGTGCTTCCCTAAGTGTGTTCATGTCTTTCTTGAAGTCCTCCAGCATCATGATCAAATATGATTTTGAAACTAGATCTTGCTTTTCTGGTGTGTTTGGATATTCCATGTTTGTTTTGGTGGGAGAATTGGGCTCCGATGATGGCATGTAGTTTTGGTTTCTGTTGCTTGGGTTCCTGCGCTTGCCTCTCGCCATCAGATTATCTCTAGTGTTACTTTGTTCTGCTATTTCTGACAGTGGCTAGACTGTCCTATAAGCCTGTGTGTCAGGAGTGCTGTAGACCTGTTTTCCTCTCTTTCAGTCAGTTATGGGGACAGAGTGTTCTGCTTTCGGGCGTGTAGTTTTTCCTCTCTACAGGTCTTCAGCAGTTCCTGTGGGCCTGTGTCTTGAGTTCAACAGGCAGCTTTCTTGCAGCAGAAAATTTGGTCTTACCTGTGGTCCCGAGGCTCAGGTTCGCTCGTGGGGTGCTGCCCAGGGGCTCTCTGCAGCGGCAGCAACCAGGAAGACCTGTGCCGCCCCTTCCGGGAGCTTCAGTGCACCAGGGTTCCATATGGTCTTTGGCTTTTTCCTCTGGCGTCCGAGATGTGTGTGCAGGGAGCAGTCTCTTCTGGTTTCCCTGGCTTGTCCGCCTCTCTGAAGGTTTAGCTCTCCCTCCCACGGGATTTGGGTGCAGAGAACTGTTTATCCGGTCTGTTTCCTTCAGGGTCCGGCGGTGTCTCTGGCAGGGGTCCTGCCGCTCCTGGGCCCTCCCCCACGGGAGCCCAGAGGCCTTATACGGTTTCCTCTTGGGCCAGGGTTGTGGGCAGGGGTTAGCAGTGTTGGTGGTCTCTTCCACTCTGCAGCCTCAGGAGTGCCCACCTGACCAGGCGGTTGGGTCTCTCTCTCACCGGGTCTGGGAGCAGAGAGCTGCTGCGGGCCGGGATCCTCGGGTGTGGGCTCATTTATTCTTTATTCATTTCTCTTATAATATTCTATATTACCCCTCTTCTTTTTGCTTTTCACTATTTTTTGTGTTTGTTTATGTTCTTTTTATATCATTTCTATTTGCGTGGTTGCTCAAGTTTTCTTCATGTCACTATTTCTGGTATATTCTCCCAATGTCAATATTTTTAGCTTATTTTCTCTTATCTAAAGTGATCATGTCCATTTCCATACTTCAGTTAAAACTTTTGCATTTTCTTTTATTTTTGTCTCTTTTTGGTTTTCTTTAGATTACCATTTCAATATAAGTTTTATATTTTCTTCAATAGTTTTGAATATATTTTATGAACGATAATGTATAGTTTCATTCTACTTTATGCTTACTTCCCTTTCCCCTAATTTTAATTTTTTCTATTTTCTATTTTAGCTATTTTTATCATAGTAAGATGGTTTAAATAATCTCTTATTTTTAAAATCCTTTTATGTTTGAATAAGTTATTACAGTAATAATTGGCCATCAAGATAACCAAGTCAATAAAAGTATTCATCCCACAAGCCTGTGGGCCTGAGTTTGGTGCCTGGAGTCTATGCTAAGGTAGAAAGAGATAACTGACTCCACAGGATGACTTCTGACCTCCATATGTGGCATATGACCTCTTACACCGTTCTCTCTCTCTCTCTCTCTCTCTCTCTCTCTCTCTCTCTCTCACACACACACACACACACACACATACACACACATACACACACACAAACACACACACACAAACACACACACAATATTAACATAGCAGTTTAAGAGATGGCTGAATTTTCAGTTTTAACACAAATTCAAGAAAAGTTGGAGAGAACCAACTCCATAAAATTGCTCTCTTCCTCATAGAAAAGTAATGACATATACATGCCACTTGCATATATTAAACAGAAACATGTACACACATACACACACCTGCATACATGCACGTACATTCACACATAATACACAGGCAATAACAATGAATAATGCTTTAATTTTTTTATAAATTACTAGAATTTTTCCAAGAGGAATTGTGATTATGCCGATGGTAGTAGGGTGTTTATTTCTGCATTTTTATGTCTTGTGCTTTTCTGTTTCTTTCATGGTCATTCAGTAGTCACTGGTACTTCTTTCCCCTTGGTTCTAGTCTCTTATTCATGACAAGTAGATTAAGATTGTGCTCCAAGTTGAATTTGTAATTTTAAATCACTTGCTGCAAGAATGAGAACATACACGAGCCAATCACTGGCAGGGCCTGTCTTTTAGTGTTTATTTCTGTGAGAATTTAATTTAAAAATCTGCCCTTACTCTTCCGAGTATGGCTTCTCTGGATATTCTCCCTACAACACTGATTTTTAAGGTGCTGTTTTCTTTTCTGGTGTGTCCCAAAGCTCACCCTCAGGCCTGCTGCTAACATTCAGTATGTCTGTCTCTTTTAGAGCATTTCATGTTTGTGCTGTGAAATCTGTGACTATGCAGGGATGGGCTAGCATAAGAACTTGGTACTCATATTCTTTGGGTCTTCATTTGTGTTGTAGTTAGGATTTTACTGCTGTGAACAGTCACCATGACCGAGACAACTCTTGTAAGGACAACATTTAATTGGGGCTGGCTTGCAGGTTCAGAAGTTCCGGTCATTATCATCAAGGCAGAAACATGGATCCAGGCAGGCTTGGCGCAGGAGGAGCTGAGAGTTCTACATCTTCACCAGAAGGCTCCTAGCAGAATACTGACTTCCAGGCAGCTAGGATAAGGGTCTTAAAGACCACACCCCACTGTGACACACTTCTTTCAACAAGATCACATCCTCTAATAGTGCCTCTCCCTGGGCCGAGCACATACAATCCATCACAATTTGTTTTCCTGTTTCCAGAAATTGGGTTACTTTGACATTTTGTCTTGGGTAATGCTGAGAGCAGAGCATTGCAGATCATCCTTGCTGCTTTTAGAGATTTAGGAAAGTGCTGAATGACATTCTTTCCACCAGTAGCAATTCAGTATGTGCTGGGAGTAAGTGTACAAATGAACGTCATACGCACTTATGTGTGCGTGCGTGTGTGTGGATACAGGTCCTGTGAAGGTGGAGGAGGGTTTGAGGTGTCCTGTCTTTTCTCTCCCTATCATGAGATAGGGTCTCTCCCTATCATGAGATGATCAAGATGATCAAGAAGCCCCAGTAAATTCTTACTCACTTTCCCACAACTATCATAGTGTTGGTGATAGACACACAGGTACAATATGGGATCTGAACTCAGGTCCTTATGCTTGTGCAGCCAGCATCCTCATGCATTTAGTCATCCCCACGCAGCCTGCAAAAGTCAGCATCTTAATGTGTGCACACTATGTTTTCTATCAAACTTAAGAATTGTCTTTTATTGGTTTCTGTGCTCCAACAATTTAAAGCTTAATTATCTTTTGGTCCATGTCTTTTTCTAAAGGATCAGAGTTGAAGTAATAATTGGGTATTAAAATTGTTGCTGAAATTTTAGCACTGAACAGTACAAGGCTATCTGTCTTTTTATTACACATTAAAAGCAAATCTTTTCAAAACATTGTTTACTTATCTTCTCAAGGCAAATTATAATAGAATTCTTTAGAAAAATCCTCATTCACAGACTCACGTTACTTTCCTCACCAATCTTCCTCTGGGTTCTTATAAACAGATGTGTCAGAATCACTGAGGAAATTCTAATTTGGGAGTCTAAAATAATAAAGCACTCCATAGAAACTTTTGAACTTTACTCATTAAGGTATTCCAGAGAGGAAAATGGTTTGCACAATTCGCTTTTAAGTGTGTGGAAGAAAACAAATCCTAAAGCCAGTTTGCAAACTAGCACTTCCTTCTTTAACTGCTCTCACACTCCAGTGAGGAGATGTGGAAGGGAAAAGGGAAGTGTGGAAGGTTGCAGAGAGTGGAGAAAATTCGCTACAAGAGAAGCAATGATCGGGGTATAATCACTTTAAAAAGCAAACAGTTGTAGCTTGTATCCAATAGCCCCACTAAAGTTCCAGTTTTCTATTAAAGACAAGATAGAGGGCTAGCTTGTATCTGCTGGGGGCTCTTTATTGTACTTTGAGCCATGACTTACTATGTTCCCTGGAGTCTTTAGCAGTCTTGTAGATGCATGAGCATGGACCCAAAATGAAGAAATTATGCATCTTTCTGCCCTCATCTGCTTACTTTCCAAAGAATGATTTGACCTGACTTTTAAAAACATTTTACTTCCTCAAACAAGGCATCATCTCTTAGGCATAACCTAACCCATTGCTGGGTACCACTTATCACAAATCAGAATAAAGAATAAACCAAGAATTTGGTCAGGTGTGGGTGAAGCCATCTATGACAACACCTACAGTGTCAAACAGAAGACCTGTATGTGAACTACAGGTTATGCTAATCTTAGGTAAAAATCACTGTTTACCACACTTCTTCCTTTTTATGTAAAATGCAATGTATTTTTAGTTATGAAAACATTTCAATAACATAAGAATTGCTCATTTCCCCTATCCTATTCTAGAAAAGAAAATGGTAAAAAAAATTCTGAAATTTCATTGTAATTTAAATTATACAAATAATTAAATAATATATCAGTGATATTGTCTCAACATGTCAGGAGAAAGGTCACTTTAATGATGATTTTCTTTAGAAAACAGAACAAGACATTGAGTAGATGGACTTTTTTTTTCTTTTTAGAGTCCTCTAACAGTTTCTACTTTATATCTTCCAATAGAAGATGCATTTATGCATACAGCTATCCTGTTTTCTCTGTAATTTTCATATTCATCTTTAGACTTTGATCAAGTTGACCTTTTCCCTTATGTAAGACAGAATTTTATCAAACTAAAATTGAACCCTAGTACAATAAATAGAATACTGCCATCATACTGTTTCGATTGAGAATAATTATACTCATATAGTAATCCATATAGTGTATAAATTCAATATACCCTGTTACACAAATTGTCAGCATTGTGATTCACATTCTATGTTTAAGTGGCACTGGTTGGCAAGTGATGAGTTTATATTAAAATCTATTTTCTCAGGAGGTAAAGGAGGAGGGCCACATTCCTTGTGAATAGGGTTTCACAATACAAATTAATTTCAAGCATTTGAAAGTATTTGAATGGAGATAATCACAGCACTTAATTTTCAGAACAATACGAATCTATAAGCTTAGAAGAAATAACATTCAGAACACCTATACAGAATAGAAATATGAGATGAATTATAAGAATAAATGGTCCGAGATATCTGCATGAATGTGTAGAGATAGCAGTCATAAATGTAATTATTAGAAATATCTTTAGGATTTTTTTCTTTCCTACAGAAATATACATTTGGGGGAAGGTGGGAATGAGGAACACAGACATTTCTAAGTAATCATGTCTTCTGAATATTCATGAATGAATAAATGAGTGCAATTATTTTGCCCATGTTCCTTTAGTTCCGTTCTCTCTTTATGGGATGGCATGGGAAACATAAACTGCGCTAAATCTGCTTTCCACTTTTAAAATTATGTCTCTTTTCCATGCCATGTGTCACAAATCCTCGTGTCTCCATCCTCCAAAGCTCATAGATATGTCTGAGTTTTATATTCTGTTCTGGTTCTGAGACCCAAATTCAGGTCCTCATGCTCTCACAGCCAACAATCTTACCCACAGAACCATTACCCTGGCCAGTTGTACTTAAATCTTAATTAATTATTAATTATATTATTAATTAATTATATTGTGTGAGTACATGCATGAGCACATGCACATACAAGTGCACATGTGTTTGAGGTGAGAGAACTTTTAAGACCCAGTCCTCTGCCTTACAATTAAAATACTTTGGATCAAACTCAGATAGTCTTGGTTAAATGGCCAATCTCTTTTCCCACAGAACCTTCTCACTGGCCCTTTTATCTCTCTTACTTTTAAACTTCTGATTCAACAAGAATCAAATGTTCACCATGACATCTCTTGAACGGGGACGACAGGATTCAGCTACACTGCTGTCCCTGCTTTTGCCATTAAGAGGAATCTCTCTCGATACAATGCTTACCTTTTTAGATTCATAGATGCTTCATCCCTAAATCATCAGGTGAATTTGAAGAAATCTCTCCTCAACCCTTAGAATTTCTCTGCTTTTGAGCTTTTATTCATACCTGCCTCCAGCTCTTGAATCAAGTTTGGAAAGTTCTCTTAACCTTCAGTAAAACAAAAACCAATGACCTAGTGAATGAGCTTCTGAATCACCTCTGACCGGAGTAACTAGAGTCTGATGAATGTCAACTGAAAACCTCATCAATACTGATAGTGCCCTGAATGCTTTGTAGCATTTACTTCTAAGTCCTCTTCTCCTATATTCTCTCCCCACACTCAGGCCTCTCAGGAAAACACAGATGAGAGAACAACTCAAGCAGTCAAACAATGAAGGATAGAAAGAGAAGCAGCCACTCCCTGCAGCAGACACTGATCAAGAGACTTTCATCAGCCAAAATAATATCTTTACAAGAAAATACATGGAAAAAAAACTTTGCCAATTACCTTGTATTAGTTCCAACTTTACCTGCCTTTCCTACATCTTGGGAGGTGGTGAAACAGGATGCTGGGAGAGAGAGGTGGAGAAGAATCCTGAAGCCTCTCTATATAGATCTGTTTCTCAGTGTTTAAATGTGCATATGAATACAGTGCCCCCATAGAGACCAGAAGATGGTATCATATTCCCAGGATCTGAAGTTATTACTCCCTTGTGCTCACTGTCTGTGGATAATGGGAACTGAACTTATGTTCTGAAAGAGCAGGATTGCTTTTTATGGATAAGGTATTTCTTCAGCCCAGAACGCGTGATCCTCTTCCAGCTCTAGAAACAACCCTGCTATATGGACATTGTTTTCAAACTGTCTCCAAATGCCAACAGGTCTTTCCCTCTGAAGCCTTTGCTCAACTATTGCAGCTGTCAACAAAGTTACATCTTCACCATGATAGTTTAATGTGCTTTACGTGGAGACTTATGTCATTTCATGGACTTCCGTCATTAGGTTGAAACACTGCCATTTTCTTAGTTATATAGATGGGGAAATGAAAGAAAAATGCTGAATCTAATAAAGGTAAGAAATAAAGAGAAGGGAGAAAAGAGAAGGTCTTATGAGTTTGAGCCCATCTAAATATCTGATCTCAAAGGAATGGTGGGGGAGAAATTTGTCAGAAAATCTGACACTCAGCAGAAGAATACTGAGAATTCTAGAGTCGATTTAAGGTCAATACAGGATTATGAGCATGCCATGCTACAGTATTTGAAAATTTACTTATTGGCTCATAAAAGCATTGCCTTAGCCTTGACCTAATCCCGATGATACTACACATTGCAGTTTGAGTCTAATAGAATTTACTTTCTCTTTTATATTCCAAAATATTCAATTATTGAATACTAAATTGTTTCTATCCATGATTCCAGTTTCCTCAGAGAAAAAGATTCTTTGTAAATCTTCTTATGGAAGTGTAAAGAGATTCAGACAATTCTTTTGAGCCTAAAATTTAAAAGAGCATTCCTTTTATTTGTTTGTGTGTGCGAGTATCTGAGTGAGAGTGTGTGTGTGTGTGTCACTAAAAATGAATTACTAAAATTTTCAAGTATTACAGCTCTTCTGAATCTTGTCTTGATAAACAAGTAATTTTTTTCTTACCTAACCCCCTTAGAGTTAAAGGCTTCTGAAATTAATAAAAGGCTTCTGTAATAAAAATTAATAATTTTTCCTCCCTAATCATTTGTATTACATTTCTTTACAATTTTGATTCCAAATTTTAAGGTAAGCTGTCCAGCGAGAGACTAAACTGATGAAGGTGGAGCCGAGTTTGGTCCCTAACACCATGCAAAAAGCTAAGTATGGGGTACACTTCTATAACCTCAACACTGGGGAAACAGAGACAGATGGATATTGGAGGCTTGCTGGTCAGCCACACACATGAAATGGCAAGGACTGTGAAAAACCTTTTTAAAAAATATGACATGGAAAAGCCGCTGAGAGAAAAGTCTAGATGTTATTTCTGGCTGGCACATACTCTCATTTGGGTAAGAGTACAGCCTTCACACACACAGTAAGTATTTATATAACACATACACACACACACACACACACACACACACACACACACACACTCAGATGTGCAGACACACAAATACAAAAAAAGAGAGACTGTTTAAATTTTAACTTCAACAGAATTACTTGTGTCCTTTTATACTGTAGTGAGATGATTTATAAAAAGTCTTTTTCTCTGAGGATATTAGAATCACTGATAGATCGAAACAATTGTCTTCAGTTCATAACAGGAATTCTAGGGCTTCTGGGGTGGTAAAAGTGAAACAATTTATTTCATGAGAATTTTTGTAAAATCCGATGTCAGAATGTCAGGTATATGGACTGAGTTTTGGAAACCCTTCATAAACCCTGAGTCATGACCCTGTCTCCCAAGACATTAGATGGCACAATATTTTACGTCATCTCAATTTTTCCCTTTCTTGTCACTTATATTAGTCTTTTTCCCAACAAAAACACACACATGAGTTAATCTCTTTTTCCTATACCCTATTTATAATAAAGCTGATGAGATGCATTACCTTGTAGTCAACCTTGACTATTAGTAACTTTCTACTCAACTTTCACACTGGATGGGGAAGTAACTTACAGTGTTTCTGTGTTAGAAACAATTAAACTTATGGGATCTAGCAGGAGTCGAGTGCTTTCTGTTCATTTGGAGCTGGATCTAAGCTGCTAAATTGGAGGTCTCCATCAGGAAATCAACAGAAGAGGCAAAAGGGTTGTAGAGGTGAAAGGGAATGAAGGTCACCAGAAAAGCATGTTCCACTGATCCAACTTAGCTGGACTTGCTTGTATGGGCTCAGAGAACGTGACACAGCAAGCATAAGGCATGCATTGGTCTGCACCCTGGCCTATACATATATTTTACTGCTGATAACTTGGTGTTTTTCTTTGTTTGTTTGTTTGTTTGTTTGTTTTTGTGGGACTCTAACAATGGAAGCAGGTGTCTTTGAATCTTATGCGTTTTCTTGAGACATTTTCTCCTGTTAGGTGACCAGGTCCAGTCTAGATATGAGGGATTTTGCCTTCTCTTACTGCACCTTGTTTAGTTTTGCTTGTTTGTGGTCTTTGGGGTTCTGATAGTTTCTGAAGGAAAATGGAAGGTGGTGGACTTTAGGGAAAGGGGAGGGAACTGGGATAAATGGAGATGGGGGACCTGTGGTTGAGGCATATTGCATAGGAGAAGAATCTATTTCCAATAAAAGTTTAAAAGGGAAGAAAACGTCTCATTAGATGTTACTTCTTACAGCCACCAAGACTATTTTACTTTTTATTTTGTTGTAAAGTAGAATTAGGTTTCTTAAGAGAGGCCGTATTTTAAATTCCTCCTTAAAGCCTTCTTCTTATTCTACTGGTAACCCTTCCCAACCAACAGATTTAAATATCATCCCTGGTTATCTATCTCCTTTATCCCTTCCCAAAAATAAATCCCCTGTGCTGGGTTATTAATGCCAAGCCATGTGGTGAGATAAACAATCCATTAGCATTGAAAACACAATGCTTTTATTGAAAATTCTTTTTATGACTGAAGGAACCTAAAATTTGCATTTAAATAGAGACCATTCAAATAAGATACTGCACTAGGATCTTTTTTTAAATATGTAATTTTATAAGGTTGATAAATACTGCCGCTATCATGGTTTGTTTTTGGAATGAAGTCTAGAAGTGAAAACCTGTCTCACCAGATAGCAAATTTAAACCCACACTACCTTTTTAAACTGGAATGTGTACCTGTCTTACGCAGTCTATCTATAGCAGAGTCCTTTTTCAATATGTAAAGGATTTAAAAGTGTAATATTAAAGATTAGATGGCACGGTTAGATAATTCTTCATGCAAAAAAATCAGTTAAATTCTAAATGGGGATATCCGTTATTAAGATCGTTTATTATCATCCGCTGCTTCCTAGGGAATAACAAATGTGAATTTCTCTTTAGTGGGTTCTTTTCCTCTATAATATCTGAGGGATGAAAAGTCGGGTCCCAGCCATATACGGAATGAAATGATGACTGTCTAATTGGTGCAGATAAAAAATGCAATCTATGTTCAAAACTTTAAAACTTTATGAAAGTGAGCTGAGCAAAAGTTCCCACAGAGAAGCAGCCTCTCTCTCTCTCTCTCTCTCTCTCTCTCTCTCTCTCTCTCTCTCTCTCTCTCCCCCCTTCCCCTCCCCTTCCCCCTCTCCCTCTCCCTCCCCCTCCCTGTCCTCTCTTTCTCCTTCTCCCTCTCCCCCCTCTCTCTTCCCCTCCCTCCTCCCTCTCTGATAGCTGAATTGGAAAAATAATAACTGTGGAAGGATTAGTAAGCTGCAGATTCTGAGTGTAACTGTAAGCTATCTTAGGCTATCTTGTCCTCTTCAGTGCCCATTGAACTCCTCCGAGTGTCCTAGGATTGTATCACTATTAACCAAATTAATTACTTGGTATATATAAACAGACCTATAATTTGCACTAATAAAAAAGAGGTTAAGAATATTTCAAATAACATTTCAGGCTTGTAGTAAAACTTTCTCTACTTTGCTGTAACTTAACTACCCTGTGGGTTTTTTTTTTTAAGTGTCTTTATTTTTGACTTTCTTTGTTCCATTACTATAAAAACATCAAGAGAGGTTTACCACATCGAACGTGGAATTTGAAGTAAACTAAATCTTTTTTTTTTGCCTCCGACCATAGTCACTCACATTTGGCTTCAGAATAAAATTTATTTTATTTCCTTTGAAGTGGGAATTTTTCCCTCTGTGGAAAAGGCTTAACAACTTAACAAGTGAATGAGAATTTGACAAATACTAAAGAAAAATATATAAGGAAATAAGAATGAGACAAAGAATATCAAACTGAAAGAGAGTCTCATCTGATTTGGATGAGACACTGAAAGAGCATATATATCTGCAGTGACTGCACTTTGGAATTTTAGCATCCTGTATCATCTACACAAATAGGGAAGGCAGATAATACAGGATGTTAAAATACCAAAGGTGATACAGTGACAAACTTGTACAAAACCCCTTTGTATTGACAGAGAAGGTTAAATTGTTGTAAAGAAAAGGATTCTGGTAAGTGTGTGTGTGTGTCTGTGTGTGTGTCTGTCTGTGTGTGTGTGTGTGTGTGTGTGTGTGGTGTGTCTGTGTGCGCGTGCGCACACACACATTATTTTTACTTAAAACTAGCTTGATTAAATATTGAAGGTTGTGGAACAAGTATCAGAAACAAAACTTTGATCTTACGATCTCCTGAGAAAGCAGGCAATTGAGAATTGCAATTCTAAGGGTGTTCCTCTGCTTTTAGCAGCCTTCCTGGTAGATGCCAGTTTATCAGCCTAGGCATTCCAAAGACATATACAGACAGTGGCTCCAAGGAGAATGCAAAATACAACTACAGAGTTATCTCTCTCTCTCTACACAGGAAGGGTAGGATTCATGGTAAATGATAAGATGGTCACATAGAAGGTGACTCAAAAAATAGTTTTCAAAAATTATTAAATGAGTTGGGAAGGGGAAGGGTGAAGGTGTGTGTGATCTCAAATACTTTCCTGATTGGACGAGTCACACAGGAATATTTTTCAGTTGTGCCTCATGGGAGACAGGAAATGAATGTTCATTCTATATAATGACTAGCCACTGATGGTCTCAACAATTGCTAGTATTAATATATGTAACAGGAACCTAGCATAACTTTCTCCTGAGAGAAGGCAGATGCAGAAACCTATGGCCAAACATTTGAAGGAGTCCAGGAAGCCTTGTGAAAGAGTGGGGAATAAAAGTGAGCAAGTGGGAGACATCAAGAACATAACAAGGAAAACCATAAAATCAAACCTGGGACTAAAGGGGAGGGGCTTCACAGAGCCTGAGCTCCTAACCAGGGAGCATGCTGGGGCTAGACCTAGACCGCCTCAACATTTGTAGCAAATGTGAAGCTTGGTCTTCATGTGGATCCCCCAAGTGGAGCTGTGCTGTCTTTGTCTCTGTTTTCTCCCATTGGATCCCCTTCTCCGTATCTGAACTGCATGGATGTGTCTTTTGGGGCTAGATGCCCCAGGGTGGTTTTCTACCTTCTCTGAGGAGAAGGGAATGGGCCAATGGGGGAAGGGGTTTGTAAGGGATAACTGGGACTAGAGGAGAGAAATGAGCTGTGATTGGAATATAATGTGAATTCAAAGAAGCAGTATCTTCTGTTTAGGCACCAGAGCAGTACTCCTCATTAGGACCCCACCCTCCTCACTGCAGTGTGTCCCCACTGTTCATGAGTAAATCTGTACCCAATCTCTTCACTCCGTGCACATTGCCTTATTCTACTTGGGCATGAGACAATGAATTCAGAAGCCACTGGCTTGAGGTGGTTTGGTGATTACTGATCTCACAAGCCACTTGCTCCCTAGTTAAATTTTCCAAGTGCTGAAAACAGCTCCTAGCTCTTAAGCACCCACACAAACACTTTCTTGATGCCTTTCATTCTCTAAACACATATAATTATAGTTTATCCATGACAATAGATTACAAAATCTAGTTATCTTCTTAAATTGTTTTTTTGTTTCTTTACTAAATTTGTGATAAAATGCTTCATTACATAGTCCTGGCTAGCCTAAAACTAACTATGTACACCATGTAAGCCTGGAACTCACAGATATCTGCCTGCGTATGCTTATGGAGTGCTGAGATTAACAGTCGGTGTCATCACACTTGGATGCTTTAAGATAAAACAAAGCATATAAACAAATAAACAAAAGGAACTTCCGTTTATTGCCATTAATATTTTTTCTTTATTTTTTCATTGGATATTTCTTTATTTACATTTCAAATGTTATTCCCTTTCCCGTTTTCATCTCCATAAGCCAACTATCCCCTCCACCTTCCCTTCTTCTATAAGGTTGTTCTCCTCCCTATCGACTCCCCCTTAGGCCTCTAGAAATTCCCTTGCACTGGGGGTCCAACCTTGGCAGAACCAAGGGATTCTCCTTTCATTGGTGCTCAACAAGGCCATGCTCTGCCACATATGCAGTTGAAACCATGGGTGAGTCCATGTATAGTCTTGGGTAGTGGTTTAGTCCCTGGGAGCTGTCTTCCACAGAAACTTGTCATTATTTTTATTAACTTGAGTATTTCTTATATACATTTCGAGTGTTATTCCCTTTCCTGGTTTCTGGGCAAACATCCCCCTAATCCCTCCCCCTTCCCTTCTTTATGGGTGTTCCCCTCCCCATCCTCCCCCCATTTCCGCCCTCCTCCAACAATCTAGTTCACTGGGGGTTTAGTCTTAGCAGGACCCAGGGCTTCCCCTTCCACTGGTGCTCTTACTAGGATATTCATTGCTACCTATGAGGTCAGAGTCCAGGGTCAGTCCATGTATAGTCTTTAGGTAGTGGCTTAGCCCCTGGAAGCTCTGGTTGCTTGGCATTGTTGTACATATGGGGTCTCGAGCCCCTTCAAGCTCTTCCAGTTCTTTCTCTGATTCCTTCGACGGGGGTCCTATTCTCAGTTCAGTGGTTTGCTGCTGGCATACGCCTCTGTGTTTGCTGTATTCTGGCTGTGTCTCTCGGGAGAGATCTACATCCGGCTCCTGTCGGCCTGCACTTCTTTGCTTCATCCATCTTGTCTAATTGGATGGCTGTATATGTATGGGCCACATGTTGGGCAGGCTCTGAATGGGTGTACCTTCTGTGTCTGTTTTAATCTTTGCCTCTCTATTCCCTGCCACGGGTATTCTTATTCCCCTTTTAAAGAAGGAGTGAAGCATTCACATTTTGATCATCCGTCTTGAGTTTCATTTGTTCTAGGCATATAGGGTAATTCAAGCATTTGGGCTAATAGCCACTTATCAATGAGTGCATACCATGTGTGTTTTTCTGTGATTGGGTTACCTCATTCAGGATGATATTTTCCAGTTCCGACCATTTGCCTACGAATTTCATAAACTCATTGTTTTTGATAGCTGAGTAATATTCCATTGTGTAGATGTACCACATTTTCTGTATCCATTCCTCTGTTGAAGGGCATCTGTGTTCTTTCCAGCTTCTGGCTATTATAAATAAGGCTGTGATGAACATAGTGGAGCACGTGACTTTTTTATATGTTGGGGCATCTTTTGGGTATATGCCCAAGAGAGGTATAGCTGGATCATCAGGCAGTTCAATGTCCAATTTTCTGAGGAACATCCAGACTGATTTCCAGAATGGTTGTACCAGTCTGCAATCCCACCAACAATGGAGGAGTGTTCCTCTTTCTCCACATCCTCGCCAGCATCTGCTGTCACCTGAGTTTTTGATCTTAGCCATTCTCACTGGTGTGAGGTGAAATCTCAGGGTTGTTTTGATTTGCATTTCCCTTATGACTAAAGATGTTGAACATTTCTTTAGGTGTTTCTCAGCCATTCGGCATTCCTCAGCTGTGAATTCTTTGTTTAGCTCTGAACCCCATTTTTAATACAGTTATTTGTCTCCCTGCGGTCTAACTTCTTGAGTTCTTTGTATATTTTGGATATAAGGCCTCTATCTGTTGTAGGATTGGTAAAGATCTTTTCCCAATCTGTTGGTTGCCGTTTTGTCCTAACCACAGTGTCCTTTGCCTTACAGACGCTTTGCAGTTTTATGAGATCCCATTTGTCAATTCTTGATCTTAGAGCATAAGCCATTGGTGTTTTGTTCAGGAAATTTTTTCCAGTGTCCATGTGTTCCAGATGCTTCCCTAGTTTTTCTTCTAGTAGATTGAGTATATCTGGTTTGATGTGAAGGTCCTTGATCCACTTGGACTTAACCTTTGTACAGGGTGATAAGCATGGATCGATCTGCATTCTTCTGCATGTTGACCTTCAGTTGAACCAGCACCATTTGCTGAAAATGGTGTCTTTTTTCCATTGGATGGTTTTGGCTCCTTTGTCAAAAATCAAGTGCCCATAGGTGTGTGGGTTCATTTCTGGGTCTTCAATTCTGTTCCATTGGTCTATCTGTCTGTCTCTGTACCAATACCATGCAGTTTTTATCACTATTGCTCTGTAATACTGCTTGAGTTCAGGGATAGTGATTCCCCCTGAAGTCCTTTTATCTTTGAGGATAGTTTTAGCTATCCTGGGTTTTTTGTTATTCCAGATGAATTTGCAAATTGTTCTGTCTAACTCTTTGAAGAATTGGATTGGTATTTTGATGGGGATTGCATTGAATCTGTAGATCGCTTTTGGTAAAATGGCCATTTTTACTATATTAATCCTGCCAATCCATGAGCATGGGAGGTCTTTCCATCTTCTGAGGTCTTCTTCAATTTCTTTCTTCAGAGTCTTGAAGTTCTTATTGTACAGATCTTTTACTTGCTTGGTTAAAGTCACACCGAGGCACTTTATATTATTTGGGTCTATTATGAAGGGTGTCGTTTCCCTAATTTTTTCTCGGCTTGTTTCTCTTTTGTGTAGAGGAAGGCTACTGATTATGTCATTCTTAAACATGCTTATTTTCGAGAAGATAGGCGGAGACCCATTATAATGTTGTATTCTTCTTACTGCTGCTTCTAAAAAAAAAAGTCCTCAGGCAAAACTTAATTTCAATCAAGAAATTGTGTTTATGTTATTTTCTCTTCAGAAACACCCTTAGTAAATTAAGCAGAGCTTCTTGAACAGATTCCTGAGCAATAATCCCCATTATATGATTGAGTGAGAGTAGACATTTCTGTGGCATGTGAATTAGTTATCAATTACTAGGGTCAACATTTCTGCTCTGGGGAGCCCCCAAGTCAGGCTTAATAACACAGCTAAAAGAGAAAATTTATAATGACAAATAATAAAAGGAGAAATATTCAATGTGCCAAATTGGTAAGAAGGACAAAGACTTCTAATGTATAATACACCCCATAACCACCAAAGTCCATTATTAGAGTGCTAGGAAGAAGTTGAGGTTTAAATGGGACTGAGCATAGTCAATCAGTGTGTAAAAATATGATCTGGTCTTCCATGGACTCAGCACTGCTCCTGTGCCAGACCAATACAATAATTAAAGACATTTGTTCACATTGTTGTAAATGTATTCCCTCACAGCAAGGCAATCATGTGGTATAAGTTTCTGAGGAGAAATGGGAAGCTGCATCATCTCCCTGGTTTGTCTAAACTTCCACAGTCAAAATGGCATGCAGGATTGATTTAAGACCCTTTATTTCTTTTTTATGACTTTTTTTTATATTCATTGGATATTTTATGTATTCACATTTCAAATGTTATCCCCGTCCCCGCCTTCCAATCTCCCCTCCCCCTCGCTCTGCTTCTATAAAGTTGCTTCCACTCCCACCCACCTGCTCCCACCTTAATGTCCTGGCATTCCCCTACACTGGGGAAGCAGCTTTCACGGGACCAAGGGCTTGTCCTTCTATTGATGTCAGACAATGTCATCCTCTGCTACATATGTGGCTGGAGCCATGGATCCCTTCATGTCTACTCATTGTTTGATGGTTTAGTCCCTGGGAGCTCTGGGGTATGGGAGAGTCTGATTGGTTGATATTATTATTCTTCCTATATTTCTTAAAATGAAAATCTCTTTTGATGACAACTATTTTGCAATGAATGGTCTGTAGGAGAACAAAACTAGGGAAAATGGATCAGGGCTTTGTAACAAAATAAGGCTGTCACATGATACAAAAGCAAAGACCCTAAACTCTCCTAAATACAAGATAGTTTATGATTTGAAATTGCCTATCATAGAACTTTAACTTGCAATGAAGTAAATAGAGTGTAATACATGCCAGTCTTTTTTAATTGTGAGTTTATTTTATGACAGATTAAACTAATACTGCATAGAATTTCTTCTCTGATTTTGCAGTCTTGAAATTAGATTTAACCAGGCAAGAAATGGCATTAAAATTTGCATAGTAATGCTGAATTACATTCACACTTCTGTCTAGCATCATCATCTAGAATCAAGAATATATAGAGATGGAAACGTTTTATTAATATTAGCTTGGATTAAAATGAATATCTATGGTTTATAACTCTCTGCCCCTTTCATATTTAAATTTAAAAGATATGCATATGCATTTGTAAATATGAGTGTAAATCCCTGCAGAGGCCAGAGGCATTGGATACCCTAGAACGGTAGTTATAGGCTATGTGTACTGAATATTGACTGTCCCTAACTCAGGACTTCTGGCTTCTGTCCTTAAGAAGAGCAAAAAAAAAAAAAAAAAAAAAAAAAAAACCTTAAGTATTAAACCATCTCTTCAGACCCTTTTTTACTTTGCTGTAGATTCAAATGGAATACATAAGATGTTTTCTAAGATATGGTATGATATACTTTTAGGTACAATTCTGACTGCCCCATATGGTAAGGTAGCAGAGTAAAGGTGGATGGCTTCTAGAACCGAATACTAAGAACTTCCTTCTCCAAGTTACTTATTCAGTACCAAATATAAGTTTTTTTTTCTTTAAATGGATTTGTTCTTTTATGTGAGACTGTGCTCATTTTCTCATGCTTCCAAAAAAGCCTCCTTTTTATTTAAAAAGAAAACAGTTCCTGAACTGTATTGTGTAAAATTACATCTACGAATACAAACCATCTCTGCTGCAAATTCTATTTAACTGTCCTAATATCCCATTTTAATAACGGTTGCACTAGAGAGATAAAAATTAAATGTTTGCCAGAGTGATGCATTAATAACTCAAAACCTTTAATTATAGTGGTGCCCAATTTAATTAAACCCTACATTACAAACTGTCAGCCTTCATAGCACAGACCCCGATGTTCAATGGTTTATAGCTGTACTATTAAAAAGTTATTCAATGTTTTGGAACATGCGACAAGCTTCCCGCTAATAAGTGAATGGTCTTTGTTTCCCATTGTGTGTCAAAAAGTCCACTCAAATTAAATTGACAGAGAGGACAAACTCATGATTTTTAAAAAAAGTTTCTTTGTACAATGGTCACTTAACTAATGATCACTGTTCAAGTTATTCTCTGTCGCCATAATGACAGTAAATAAGTCAATCTGAGCAAAAGTAGTTTGGGCAAGCAAGGGTTTCTTGGGCTACACTGTCAAGCCAAATCCACCATTAAAAAAAAAATAAGGAAGGAACTCACAGCAGGATTTTGAAGTACAACCATGGAGGAATGCTGCTGGCTGTCTTGTTCTCTACCTTGTTCATGTGCTTTTGCTTAGCTGACTCTCTTATGTGACTTTGGACCACTTTCCCTGGAAATGTGCTGTGCAGAGTGGACCAGGATCCCCATCACCCATTAAAATCCTCGAAAAACATTTGCCCAAACTAACTTGAAAAAGACAATTACTTAACGAAAACTTTTGTCAAATGACTCTTTCTCCTTTTAGTTGAAAAAATTCATATAATACATTCTGATAATGATTTTCCTTTTCCAAAGTCCTCCCTGATAATCCAGACTTCCACACCCACCCACATTTATACCCTTTCATTATAAAACAAATGCATTCTAGAACGATAAATAAAATAAATTAAGATAAAAACAAGCAAGCAAACGAACAAGCAAACAAACAAAACCCCAGGATAGAACAAAACAACACAACAGGAAAAAAAAAAAGTAAAAGAAAAAAAATCACAAAAAACACATGGACACAGAGACACATGCAGAAATCCCATAAACCCACAAACAAACAAACAAACTAAAAATGACCAAAAATAAAATACCCTAGAAAGCTTAATATATATGCTAAAGACCTATAAGGTTAAAAAAATAATGCTCGGATGTAGCATTACTAGACAGATACCTCTAAAAATACCTCTGAGTTTACAGTGGGTCGGCCATCTACTATTTCTGGCAAGTGGTTTGTATACTCAGTACCACTCTGTTGAGAGAAGTTACAAATTGGTGAACTGTTCTGGCTTTGGGATGGGTGCTTGTGTAAACTTCCTTTCTCTATGCTAGAACTCCAGGAGGCTTACACTTGTGTATGCTGGCACAGTCTCTATGGGTTCGTATTTATGTCAGTTTTATTGTGTCTAGAAGGCCTTGTCGTCCATTCCCATTGACTCTTACAATCATTCTACTTCTCTTCCAAAAAATACTCTGAGTCATAAGGGAAAGATTTTGATGCAGACATACAATCTCAGACTGATTGTTTCAAAGTCTCTCAATTTTGTCCCATTGTGAGGTGCTGTATTTGTTCTTATGTACTTCAGTAGCCAGATTCTTTGATGGTGGAGCAAGACATTGATCTATTGATTACAGAAAAATGTTGTTAAGAGTCATTTTGGTCATTTGGTATATTTCTTCAGCAGGATAGTAATATTTTGTTTTTGCAGAGGTCCTTGTCCTAACTACTTTCATGTTCTCAACCACCCCAAGAGTCTTGGGCATGGGTTCAGTCTCCTGGAGTGGGCCTTAAATCCAGTCGAATAGTAACTGGATACTTCTACTGCCTTTGGGCCATGACTGAACCAGTGTATCTTGCAGACAGGTCAGCAGACAGACTGAGGGGTCTATTACTGGGTTGGGGTTTATCTTTTTCCTCGGGTAGCGTTCAGAGTACCTGCAATTACCATTCACACTAGTAGAGGTGAGGACTCTAGATAGGTGCAGGCCTAATTTCTCTAGTGGTACCAAATTGATAGTTAATGCTAGATAGGATAGTTTCAAACTTAAATTAACAATGGCTTTGAAGCTAAACAAATTGAGAGCAAAAATGAAAGCTGAGTAAGTTGGCTGACATGAGTTCCCTTGGACAAAAGGAAGTCAGGATTGAAGCTTTAAGATGCAAATGAACAGCTGTTTCCTTGATTGTCCAGGGAGTGCCCTGCTCTTCAAAGGTGCCTAAATTCCCATTTCTCTGAACTTCATGATTTAGTGTCTTGGTATTAAGATAGAGGATTAAAACACTAGGCTGGATAAAAGTAATCTGGAAGCTTTGGAAAAAGAGACAGCTAGGCCCTCACTGTCTGGTTCAGCAGGCACGAGTGGGCCTGCAGAGATCTTACTTTAAAGGCTCTTCCAGGTGTGGTGCTGCTACTTGTGGTTCAGGGATTATAACTAGAGCATAATAGAGATATTTTACAGTCACGAACACAGGGGCAAGAATAAGAAATCAGAAAGACTGGACAGGGAGAAACATACACATATACACTTGGGGTTTGTTTTTTTATGGCTTTTAAACCTTTGACTTTTCTGAGTGATAGAGCTCCTTCATTGACTGACCTCTGAGAACCCTTGATAGATTGTGCTAGTAAAATGGCTCAGAACTTCAACAGCCATAAAAGCATAGTCTTGGGACATTGGTTAATATAACCAGACACATAGGTATGCGATTGACAATGGAGTTTTGCACCATGAGGTTTTAGACTAGGGACATAATGTGCAGAAGAAACCAACCATGTCTGTATGAATAAATCTCCATAGTCTAGAGCTTGATGCTAAGGAGAACATTCCAGATTGCTACCCATGCTCACTGTGAGCAATCTAGCTAGGACCTGTTTCTCTCCTCTACCGCTTTGAAGTGTTTTGTTTGTTTGTTCATTTGTTTGGGGTATTTTTGATTTTTGTTTTTGGGTTTCTGTTTTTTTGTTTGCTTTGCCAGGATCTAACATGTTTCTTATTGTAGAATAATGATTATCCATGAGTAGAGAAACAATGACATCTCTGAGATGTGAGTCTGAGATGTGTGAGTCTTATGGTGACACCTCTTGAAGTTTGTAACTGATAGTTACAAGTTGCAGTTACAAGTTCCCTGAGAGATGGAATGGCTTTGTATGCAAGCATGAAGACCTGTGTTCCGAAGACCAGAACTTATGTAAAAACCAAATGTGTTGCCACTCATCTGACATTCCAGTACTGAGCTTAGGGAGAAAGAATATGGTTCTGGGAGATTGCTGTTAGCTGCTCTAGCCAAAACAGGCAGACCTAAGTTTAGGGAGTGATCCTCCCTGTCTCAGAAAAAAAAAATTCTATGAATAGGAGGAGAGGAAACCTCCAGTGTACCCTTCTGGCCTCTGTATGTGATGGATACACACATATATCACACACACAAAAATAAACAAATGCGAATATTAAAGTAATAATGGAGAAGAGGTCTTGAGCTAACTTAAAATTATGGAAAAATTTTTACTAATATTCAAAGTCTCCCTGTCCCTGAGGCATGTGAAAGGGAACGAGAGAGGAAAAGTAGAGAGTTGGAGCAGAACTAAGGTGAAAAGGAAGGCTGCCTGCCATATATGGGGAAGATGTAAATGAGTGAGACCAAAACAACTCATACATTCTTCCGAGTTTATTATCTTTTTAATTTTATTTTTCTTGGATATTTTATGTATTTACATTTCTTTTTGTTAATTAATTAATTAATTTATCAATTAATACAAATATTTGTAATTTAGTTTATTTTTATTGGATTTTTTAAATGTACATTTCAGATGTTATTCACTTTCCCAGTTTCCTGGACATAAGCATACCCCTCTATTCCATACCCCTCCCCTTCTTTTATTAGGATGTTCCTATCACCAACCATCCACCCTTCCCACCCCCTGACATTCCCCTGCACTGGGGGGTCCAGCCTTAGCAGGACCAAGGGCTTCTCCTTCCATTGGTGCCCAACAAGGCCATCCTCTGCTACATATGCAGGTGGAGCCCTGGGTCAGTCCATGTATAGTCTTTGGGTAGTGGTTTAATTCCTGGGAGCTCTGGTTGGTTGGCATTGTTGTTCTTATGGGGTTGCAAGCCCCTTCAGCTGTTACAATCCTTTCTCTAATTCCTCCAATGGGAATCCCGTTCTCAGTTCAATGGTTTGCTGCCAGTAATCCCCTCTGTATTTGACATGCTCCAGCTGTGTCTCTCAGGAGACATCTATATCTGGCTCCTGTCAGCATGCACTTCTTAACTTCATCAATCTTATCTAATTTTGATGACTTATCTAATTTATATATATATGGGGCAGGTTCTGAATGGCTGAATGGCCATTCCTACAGTTTCTGCTCCAACCTTTGTCTCCATATTTCCTCCTATGGATATTTGTGTGAAGCATCTGCACGTTGGCTGTCCTTCTTGAGCTTCATGTTGTCTGTGGATTGTATCTTGGGTAATTTGAACTTTTGGGCTAATATTCACTCATCAGTGAGTGCATACCATGTGCATTTTTCTGTGATTGGGTTATTTCACTCAGGATGATATTTTCCAGTTCCAGCCATTTGCCTATGAATTTCATAAAGTCATTGTTTTTGATAGCTGAGTAATATTCCATTGTGTAGATGTACCATATTTTCTGTATCCATTCCTCTGTTGAAGGACATCTGGGTTCTTTCCAGCTTCTGGCTATTATAAATAAGGCTGCGATGAACATAGTGGAGCACGTGTCTTTTTTATATGTTGGGGCATCTTTTGAGAATATGCCCAGGAGGTTTAGCTGGGTCCTCAGGTAGTGCAAAGTTCAATTTTCTGAGGAACTTCGAGACTAATTTCCAGAGTAGTACCAGTTTTCAATCCCACCAACAATGGAGTGTTATCCCCTTCCCCCTCTCTCTCACACCCTCTCCCCTCACTCACACTCATTCACTCCAACCTCAAAGCCTTGGCATTGTCCTACATTGGAGAAATGATCTTTCACAGGACCAAGGGCTTTTCCTCATATTGATGCTAGTCAATGACATCCCCTGTTACATATGTGCCTGGAGTCATGGGTCCCTCCATGTATACTCATTAGTTGGTAGTTTAGTCCCTGGGAGTTCTGGTAGGGTTTGCCTAATTGATATTGTTGCTCTTTCTATAGGGTTGCAAAGTCCTTCAGCTCCTTCAGTCTTTTCTCTACATCCTCCATTGGGATCCCCTTGTTCAGTCCAATGGTTAGGGTCAACCATCCCAATCTGTATCAGTAGGGCTCTGTCAGAGCCTCTCAGGAGGCGTCGAAATCAGGCTCCAGTCAGTTGAATTTACTTTCATTAACAGAACTATAGTTTCCCAAAATAACGTTTATCTTCCTGATGGAGAATTAGAGGGACTTAAGTGGACAGGGAATCTAAAAGCTGGCTCCCAAAATGTCAGTGTTTTGCTCCCAGAAGGTATTGATAAGAAAGTCGTGAGTAAGGAGTGGAGGCAGATGTAGGAAGAACACCAATAAGAGAAAGAAAAGGACCCCAGATGTCCTATAACACACCCAATTCAGGTGACATTTAGTGGACTCCCAGCTCAGGAGCCCCTCCCACCAGAAAGAGAACATTTTTCTGGCTTTTGCTTTCTCCATTTGTTTTGTCCTACATGGTATTTCAATTATTTTTTTGTCCCTCAGAACAAACCTTGGATTACCATATATAACTCTCTACATACATTTCTATCATATTTCCACTCACAGAGGAAAGCAATAATGGAAGTGTTAAACGCAATTATTGTTTATTATTACTTTGGGGATTAAAATACTATTACGTATTTTCTCTCCTCTCATTCCTTCCCCAAAACCCATCCCTTATACCTCTTTCTGTTCTCTTTCAAGTGGTATGAGTATGTAGGTATACATTTATGTTCCTGACTTATGCTTCCTTAGTAGACTATGATTCAAGACATATACACCAAACAAAGTCATTCCTTCCCAGGACATAGTGTTTCATCGCAGCAGTAATAACCCTAACTATAACAACCTTTATATTGGTATTTGTATGGATATTTTCAGTGATTTCCATTATGTTCTAAATAATCAATGGCCTGCTCCTGCCTTAGGGAAAACTATTTTTCCAACTCTCAGCATTCCTTAGCTCCCTATAATTCTTTGTGGAAGGTTGAGGTCTTATATCTTTCCCCATGTCCATTGTAATTCTTGTTCAGGTCATGATTAGTTATGTAGGTAAGACTTTATGAATGTAGTGTCTAACATTACTAGGTGACACAATCTCATATGAAATTTCCTGATCCTCTGGCTTTTACATTTCTTCGTCTCTTTTATAGTATTCTCTAAGTCATAGGTGCAAGAGTGTTTTGTGAATGTATCCATTAGGACTGGATTCTATAACTCTGACCTTTGATTGAAGCCCCTTTCATCCTCAGGAGCTTTTTCTCAATTTTCATAATAAATCTATCTTTGCTCTGCTCACTTCTGGTCTCAGGATCCTTATTTGTCTTGGACATGAGACAACACACTTGAAACTACTGGCTTCGGGGTAACTTTAATGACCACTGATCATCGAAAATCATAGCTCAACATAAAAGGAGAAAGGCCATTGTTCTGAAAGAAGCCATAGAAATGAATTGCTCTTTTCCAGGTTACTCCTGTATTACTTAGTTATTTTTATTCAATCATAAGGTAATTCATGCCTGTTCAATAGCAGGCTTTTGTAGGGTTAGGAACTTCTTGGGTGAGTTCAGCAAAGAAGTTAACACTTCATAAATGCAGGGCTATGCCAGGCTTCAGGGACAAAGAAATGAAGGGGATCCACAAGAAACTTGCGCCCTAAAGGCACAGAGAACACCACTGTGAATGTAGAGGGTTCTGCTAAGCATGGTAATGAAATGCTTTGCAGTTCATTTAAATTTTAAAATTTCCTCGCCAATCCTGCATCCTTCACCTTCTTTACATATACTTGGCACTCAAAAGTATTGATTAACTGCTTGAACTTTTCAGTTTTAAAGTTTGCAGAAATGAATATATGTATAAGCACCCCACTCAGGAATACTATATTTCTAAAGGAAACATTAAAAAAGAAGCTCATATGTTTCAAAATAAGTCAAGAAAATTTCTTTTGCCATTTTCAAGTCTACGAAAGTAAAAATATGAAGATTAAATATCATTTAGAGGAAAAACCACAATCAATAGAGAACTCTTACCTAGAAACAGATATATTTCCATGTTTTCAAAAATGGCATTAGAAGCAGTTTGACTTTCTCTTCCAACATTCAGTTAAGGTTGTGTTTTCTGTATAATTACAAATTTAAATTATATTGGAGATATAATTTATATTTTAATTTAAATATGCGTTTCTGTTTAGCTCTTTAAGGCTTTCATTTGTCTTAACATACAAACTGGAAGAAAGAATGTTTTAAGGTTTCCCAAAATTTTCTTCTTCTGAATTTTAGATTATTATGTTTTAGCAATTTTAATTTTTTATAACTTCATATACATATGCTATATCTACATCACACTGGTTATTCTGTTATTCTCTACCAACTAGTGTGTGTGTGTTTGTGTGTGTGTGTGTGTGTGTGTGTGTGAGAGAGAGAGAGAGAGACAGAGAGACAGAGAGACAGAGAGACAGAGAGACAGAGAGACAGAGAGAATGTCATCTTAGGCATCTGTGGTATATATATGATGTGTATGTGTTTTGCATATGTGTGTATATATGGGTGTCTCCATGAAGGAATGAAGAGGGCAATAGAGTTTCTGAAGCTGGAGTTACAAGAAGTTGTGAGCTCCCAGATGTGGCTGCCTGCAAACTCTGATCCTCTGCAAGAACAACAGATGCTCAGAATTGCTGAGTATTTCTCCAGCCAAAGTCTCTCCCAGACTTACTTTTAATGACTAGTGTTATGTCAATGAATTTATTCTTGTCAGTTGGATGTTTGTTTCTTCAAGGTCTGTATGTTGACGTCTTGATTCACAGAGTAGTACTGCTGAGAGGTCTTTGAATCCTTTAGGAAGTGGCTCTAACATACCCAGTAGCTGGTGATGAGACTCTAAATGGACTGTGGCATGCAGTTCCCTCTTTGTGACTCTTTTTGGTCCAGTGTTTGTATAGTTTACTTTCACTAATGCTCCTACCAAAAATCTCTGAATTTCTTTAGAAACCTCTAGTGTCTGTAACCTCCAGAACAATGAGGTGGTATATATCTCTCTTGATTCATTAATTGCCATATATAATTTGAGTATGAGATAATGATTGATATACATATTTATAGACACAAAGTTCTGTAGTAACACAACAAGGACACACACACACATAGACAATCTATTTGAGAAAAATTGCAAAACAAATGAAAATGTTAAATATACTATTCAAAATTCTAGCAAGTAGTATGAGTGTGTGTGTGTGTGTGTGTGTGTGTGTGTGTGTGTGTGTGCAACAAATTTTCTCCATGTTACCAGGCTTCCGCCTTAAGTTCTTGCTCTGACTGTCTCTCATTGAAGTTTATTAACTAGTTTTCTTAAGATGAAACAAACTTCTTTCTCTCCCAAATTACTTTTTATATGAGTAATTTATCACAACAAGAGCAATCAAATAATAGCAATTTGTAAATATATATGTGTTCAAGACTCATATGTAAAGCGCTCAATGTACTTAAAAAAAAAGCAATATGGAAATTAACCATGTGTAAAAGGTAGAGTAAGGGCCTTAGTGTATATATTGCCAAAGAACATCCAAGATAGACATTAAATATATAAAAGTTTTGTATTGTCAGGGACATATTTTTAAAAAAGGAGAAAGAAGAACAGACAGAAAGAAAAGGAAAGGAAAAGAAAAGAGGCCATCATTTGATCTTAAAAGGGACAACATCCAGAAAACCTACAAAATCAAATGCTGATTAGTACATTGAGGAGGGGACCTACCCTTCATTGCTAGTAGAATGTACTATAGTACAGCTACTGTGAAAGATACAGTGCATCTTTCTTATACTACAAACCTATTCTGATTGTTAAATAAATTATCAGATTGGCTAGATTTATGATTATCACTTAGAAATGCATCTATATATGTCTAAGAAGGAAAAACTCTTTCTCTGCCTCATTGGTCAGTGTACTGGACCAAGATTATCTGATCTTCCCCGTGAGGATAAACTATGTTCTTCTAAAATGGAAACCAAAATAAGTCATTCCTCACTTAAGTTGCTTTCTTTTTTGTAAGAACAATAAAGTCAGAGAAACAGCCACTCTTAGAAAAAATTTTCTAGAAGCTGTTTCTTGATATTTATCTAAATAGGTTGAAATGAAATGTCTACATGAAACCTAGATACTGATGGTTATGAAAACAATAATTTAAACAACAAAAGCTTGTTTGATAAATACGTGTGTGAAAAAAGAGTGACAATATTAGGTGTCTTTGCTAGGGCCACCATCATTGTATCCTGAGGAACAAAGTAAAGAAAACTTAGGAACCACAAGTGAGAGGGGTGAATAAGAAAATGATAAGACCAGACAGTGGTGTGGTATTTAGTTATATTTTTACTTTTTTAATATTAGATATTTTCTTTATTTACATTTCAAATGTTATCCCCTTTGCAGGTTTCCCCTCCAGAAACCCCCTCCTCTACAGGCCATCTCCCTGCTTCTATGAGGGTGCTCACCCAGCCACCAACCCACTACTTCCCTCTACCCTGCCCTGGCATTCTCCTACACTGGGGATCTAGCTTTCATAGGAACAAGGACCTCTCTTCCCAGGCTTTCCTCTGATACATATCCATCAGTGGATCCATGTGTACTCCTCTGTTAGTGGTTTAATTCCTGGGAGCTCTGGGGTGTTTGGTTGATTGATATTATGGTTTTTCCCATGGGATTGCAAACCCCTTCTGCTCCTTCGGTCCTTTCTCTAACTCCTCCATTGGGGACCTGATCTCAGTCCAATAGATGGCTGCAAGCCTCTGCCTCTGTATTTGTCCGATTCTAGGACAGCCTCTCATGTGACAGCTCTATCAGGTTCCTTTCAGCATGAACTTCCTGGCATTCACCATAGTGTCTGGGTTTCCTGAATTTATATGTGATGAATCCCTAGGTAGGGTAGTCTCTAGATGGCCTTTTTTCAGTCTCTGCTCCACATTGTGTCTCTGTGTTTCATTCTTGTGAGTACTGTTCCCCCTTCTATGAAAGACTGAAGCATCCATTCTTTTGTCTTCTTTCTTTTTGAGCTGTATGTGGTCTGTAAATTGTATCTTGGGTATTCCAAATTTTGGGTCTAATGTGCACTTATCAGTGAGTACATATCATGTACGTTCTTTTATGATTTGGCTACCTCACTCAGGAGGATATTTTCTAGTTCATTCCATTTGCTTAAGAATTTCATGTAATCATTGTTTTTAATAGCTGAGTAGTACTCCATTGTGTAGATGTACCGCATTATCTATATCCATTCCTCTGTTGAAGGACATCCTGGTTCTTCCCAGATCCTGGCTATTATAAATAAGGCTGCTATAAACATAGTGGAGCATGTGTGCTTGTTATATGTTAGAGCATCTTTGGGTATGCCCAGCAGTGGTATAGGTTGATCCTCTGGTAGTGATATGTGCAATTTTGCAAGAAACCACCAGCTTGCAATCCCTCCAAACATAGAGGAGTGTTCCTCTTTCTCCACATCTTCACCAGCATCTGTTGTCACCTGAGTTTTTGATCTTAGTCATTTTGACTGAAGCGAGGTGGAATCTCAGGGTTGTTTTGATTTGCATTTCCCTGATGACTAAGGATGTTAAACATTTCTTTAAGTGCTTCACAGTCATTTGATATTCCTCAGTTAAGAATTCGTTGTTTAGCTCTGTACCCCGTTTTTAATAGCTTTAGTTGATTATCTGGAGTCTAACTTCTTGAGTTGTTTGTATATATTGGATATTAACCTTTTCATTTCTGATTTTCTTAATTTGGATACTGTCTCTCTGCCCTTTGGTTAGGCTGTCTAAGGGTTTATCTATTTTGTTGATTTTCTCAGAAAAACAGCTCCTGGTTTTGCTGATTCTTTGTATAGTTTTTTTGGGGGTTTTTTTGTTTGTTTGTTTGTTTCTACTTGGTTGATTTTACTCCTGAGTTTATTTCCTGCCTTCAACTCCTCTTGAGTATATTTGCTTCTTTTTGTTCTAGAGTTTTCAGGTGTGCTATCAGGATGGTAGTGTATGCTCTCTCCAGCTTCTTTTTGGAGGCATCCAGAGCTTTGTGTTTTCCTGTTAGCATTTCTTTCATTGTGTCCCATACTAAGACCAGACTTAGTCTGTGGTCATGTGACAGGATACATGGGATTATTTCAATCTTCTTGTGTTTGTTGAGATCTATTTTGTGTCCAATTATATGGTCAATTTTGGAGAAGGTAGCATGAGGTACTGAGAAGGTGGAATATTTTGTCTTAGGTTGAAATGTTTTTAGCTATTTGCTAAATCCATTTGGTTCATAACTTCCTTTGGTTTCACTGTGTCTCTGTTTAGCTTCTGTTTCCATGATCTGTCCATTGCTGAGAGTGTGGTGTTTCCCACTCTCATTGTGTGAGGTGTGTTATGTGCTTTGAGCTTTAGTAAAGTTTCTTTTATGAATTTGAGTGGCCTTCAATCTGGAGCATAGAAGTTCTGAGTTGATACTTCATCTCGGTAAATTTTTACTTTGAGGATTATGAAGTGTCATATTTTTTTTGATAACTTTTGGCTGAAAGTTGATTTTGTTCAATATTAGAATGGCTACTCCAGCTTGTTTCTTGGAAACATTTGCTTGAAAAAAAAATAGTTTGCTTGGAAAATTTACTCTGACCTAGTGTCTGTCTTTGTCACTGAGGTGTGTTTCCTGTATGCAGCAAAATGCTTGATCCTGTTTATGTATCTAGTCAGTCTGTATCTTTTTATTGAGGTATTAAATCCATTGATGTTAAGAGAGATATTAAGGAAATGTGATTGTTGCTTCCTGTTATTTTTGTTGTTAGAGGTGGAATTATGTTTGTGTGGCTATCTCCTTTGGGTTTGTTGAAAGAAAATTACATTTTTGCTTTTTCTTGGGTGTAGTTTCCCTCCTTATGCTGGAGTTTTCCATCTATTATCCTTCGTAGTGATGGATTTGTGGAAAGTTATTGTGTAAATTTGGCTTTGACATGAAATATCTTGGTTTCCCATCTATGTTAATTGAGAGTTTTGCTGGGTAGAGTAGCCTGTGCTGGCACTTGTGTTCTCTTAGGGTCTGTGTGCCATGTGCCCAGGATCTTCTATCTTATATAGTCTCTGGTGAGAAATCTGAAGTAATTCTGATAGGTCTACCTTCATATGTTACTTGACCTGTTTCCTTTATTACTTTTAATATTCTTTGTTTTGTGCATTTGGTGTTTTGATTATTATGTGGCAAGAAGAGTTTCTTTGTTGTCCAGTCTATTTGAAGTTCTATAGACTTCTTGTATGTTCATGGACATCTCCTCTTTTAGGTTTGGGAAGTTTTCTTCTGTAATTTTCTCGAAGATATTTACTGGGCCTTTAATTTGGAATTTTTTCTCTCTTCTATACCTATTATCCTTCTGTTTGATCATATTTTTGTGAACTTTATTTTCTGGATGGTTTAGGTTAGGAGCTTTCTGCATTTTGCATTTTCTTTGACTGTTGTGTAAATGTTTTCTATGTTATCTTCTGCTCTGGGATTCTTTCTTTTTTTCTCTTGTATTCTGTTGGTGATGCTTGCATCTATGTCTCCTGATCTATTTCCTAGGTTTTCTATATCCAGAGTTGTCTCTCTTTTTGATTAGTTTATTGTTTCTATTTCCATTTATAGATCCTAGATGTTTTTGTTCAATTCCTTCACCTGTTTGATTGTGCTTTCCTGTAATTCTTTAAAGGATTTTTGTATTTCCTCTTTAAGGGCTTCTACCTGTTTACCTGTGTTCTCCCATATTCCTTAGGGGAGTATTGATGTCCTTCCTAATGACCTCTATTGATACGATGAGACGTGATTTTAAATCCAAATCTTGCTTTTCTGGTGTAATGGGGTATTCAGGTCTTGCTGTATTGGGAGAACTGGGTTCTGATGATGCCAAGTACCCTTGGTTTCTGTTACTTTTGTTTTTATGCTTCCCATTCACCACTTGGTTATCTCTAGTTCTACCTGCCTTTGCTCTCTCTAACTGGAGCCTCTCCTTCCTGTGAACATGGTTGTGTCAAAACTTCTCAGAGCCCAACTCTCTCTGTCATCCTGTGATTCTGGGATCCTGACATCCTGGGTGTATCAAGCTTTCTCTGGGATCCTGAAATCCTTGTGTGACAAAGCTTGAGATTCTGTTGTGTCAGAGCTCCTGGGAATTAAGCTTTCTCAGGGTGTTGCAGGAGAAGGTAAGGAGCCAGAACCCTGGGTTTGCTCCAGGAACTGGTACAAGCTAGAGGGAACCCATGCCTCTGCCTGGGCAGGGGTTTGTTTTTCCCTGGTTCCTGTTGGGGTCCCAATTACGCTAGGTGTTGTGAAAGATATTGTGGCCCCAACTGTAATCTTGAGTGTGTCAGAGATCCAGCATTCCTGGTTGTGTCAATCTCTCCTGGTAGTCAAGCTTCCTCTGTGATCTCCTGTGATTCTCCAGTTTCAGAGTACCTGGGAATTGGACTCCCTCTGGGTGTTGTAAGAGTGAATGCAGATTCAGTGCTCCAGGTCTGCTGGGGTTGCAGGTTCACACTTTTAACTTGGGTATGTTAAAGCACCTTGGAGTCAAGCTTCTTTGGGTATTGTGGGACTGAGTGCAGAGCCAGCACCCAAGGTCTGCTCTGGGCACTTTTTCAGACTGGAAGGAACCTGTGCCACTGGCTTGAATCCTGGGGTACCCATTTATTCTGGGTTTTGGGGCAGATGTTGTGGCCTGTCCTGTGATCTTGGGCAGTTATGAGCACCTGGAAGTCAGGTTTCCCCTAAGGGTTGTAGGACTGGGTTTGGAGCCAGTGCCCAAGGTCTGTTCAGGTCACTGGTTCAGACTGAAGGGTAGTGATTTTTTTCAAAATATACTCATGAAAAAAATTGAAAAAAAGAAAAAAGAAGAAATTGGTAGAGAGCCATACTTGCACACACATAACAAAAGCAAACACATCTGGAAAGTCTGCATATTGTTTTGTGCACTGTGTACCATTCTAGGGGAGACACAAGTATGGTCACAATAAAAGGTCAGTGTGTGATAACATTTGGAAGAAGTAAGTTCTGTAGAGAAACAAGAGTTTGTGCAGCTGGTGAACCATGGGACCTAGGGAGCTCCTCTAAGCAAAACTGGGGTCTAGGTATTTGTGTCAAACCCTGGAAATCTCGTCCTGAGATCAGCAGGAGTAACACTACTCTTCACCTGCCATGGTGAACCCAGGCAACCCCTTAGATCTTGTGGCCCAGCTTAAACTTCCTCTCCCAGTATAAAGTCATGTCTGGAAGCACTTGGAATTCCTCCTTGTACAAGTGAGGCATCCCCAGTGCCCTGACACTGGCCAATTATGTACACTCACCCCAAAACTCTGACAAACTGCCAAAAATTTGAGTAGCCTTTGCTCCTCCCATTAAATGTGTGTCTTAATGATACTGGCCCCTAACAGTCTGTTTCATTGTGCTCACAGATGCCTGTTGTCTCTACAGTTCCTAGTAAGACCTGCTGACTTCCCCCTCAGTGGTCATGATAGAAGACTAATTGATCTGTGCCAGGCAAATGAGGAACCAGACTCAGAACGCCAACAAGGGAAGTACCTGGAATGACAAAACTGATGGATATGTCACTGTTTTAATCAAATGCATGGGATTTAGACCTCAAATAACGAAATTTTATATAACTACTGGTCATTGACTAGTAAGGACAAATCAGCTCAACTTCATTGACTATAAGAAAGGGACCATTTGCTGGGAGGTATTGATAAAGGATAGATATATGTGGGAGCAAGTAGTTATAATCACAAGATCAACTTGGGGTGGAAAGAATTTTCACTTACAGTGCTAGTCCAACATGAAAGGAAACCAAAGCAGGAACTTGTAGGTAGGCACTGAAGTAAATACTGTGGAAGAAATCTGCTGACTGACTAAAATGATATAAGACTGCGTACTTATATAACCAATGACAGCATTCCCAGGGGTGCCAATGCCTATAGTGAACTGGGTCCTCTCACTTTAATTAATCTAGAGAATGTCTTACGAATTTGTTTAAAGGGTGGAGGCAGTTTCTCCACTGAGATGACCTCTTTCCTAATAACTCTACATTTTTGTTGGTTAAGAAAAATCAAAGGTCCTATATATTTTGTGTTCATAACAAACACATGGAAAACATTATCATAATGAGTGTCTCAAAAAATTGTATTGGAGGCTAGAGAAATGACACTGAATTTAAAAGTGTTTGCTGTTATTTTGTTGACCCAGAGGACCTAAGTTTGATTCTGAGCATTCTTGTCAGGAGGCCTACACCCAAGTGTAACTCCAGGTTCAGGGATTCTGATACTCTCCTAAGGTATCACACACACACACACACACACACACACACACACACACACACACACACACACACACTATATATATATATATACATATATATATATGTATATATATATATGATTGCTTAAAATTAATGGTAAGTCTTGTATTTATTTGTGTAATTGAAATTTGAGATATAAATGACAAACACAAACTGAACTCGATGGTACTTTTGGAGTTTGTGGTTTTGTCTTTTTGGTTTTGGTTTTGGTTGTTTTGCTTTGTTTTGTTTTGTTTGTCTCTCAGTGCTTTGTCTGGGTACTTTTTCCTACAGATCTTTTGCTTGTGTATTTTGGTTTCAATTTTGCTTTTAGGTGTTTTGTATGTGAATAAATGTGTGCATTTCAGCATCTGTAAGTGTCCTGTATTTTTTCCACTGACTCCCTTTTTTTACCAATGTGTTTTTATGTCTTATTCTGGTTTGTTTTTATTTTGCATTTCTTGTTATTATATATATGCCTGTTAGTATTATAATCAGAGGGAGACATGAAGTGTGTAGATTTGGTTGGTTGAAGAAGTTGGAGATTCTCGGTAGAATTGAGGGAGGGGAAACCATAATCAGAATATACTGTATAAAAATTGTATTTTTAATAAAAAGTGAATTATATCATAAAAACATTAATATAAATATAGATAAATGCTATTCATCAATGTAAAATACTGAGTCAAAAACATCAAAACACTTTAAGAAAATAGATATCAAAATTTTAATCTAGTCAATAAAACCATTTATAAAATAATCCATATGTTTAAACAAATATCTTGCTACAGATCTTAGAGGGAATAACAAAAAGAAGTTAGGTTTATACTATTGGTAACAGCTACATTTCTCTCAGTTTATATATGATTATAAATCTTAATTTAAAAGGCATTTCAATTTAAAGATAGGCAAACATGTTAAGGAAAGTAGTTGTTTTTAAAATAAATATTCATAAGCATGTCATTCATTGCTGGTCAAGAAAACACCATGAAACAATACAGTGTCCCTTAATGATAAGAGAAAAAAAGTATAAACAGTGACAGTGTTTGTTGTTGTATGACTTTTGAGAAATTATTAAAGCATGATCTCCAGAAGAAATGGTAAATTTAAACAAAAAAATCTTCAAGACTAATCGACCAAAATGCAGCTCATATTCTCCATTCTTTAATGCAGTACAACGTCTTCTTCCAGCTCAGCATCCTAAGGATCAAATCCTAAAACTACTCAACATTTCATCAGAAGCTAATATTTAAGTGGTATATAAAACATAGTAAATCAGGATCTGTATGATTGTTCAGTAGGTTGAGGTGTTGTAGCCAGGATGATGACCCAGATCGCATCAAAGAACCCACATGGAAGCAGAATGCTGAGTCCGACAGTTTTTCTCAGACCTCCACATAAGCATCATGGGGCACACACATGTCCACACCACACCACACACACACACACACACACACACACACACACACACACACACACACACACACACACACCACACACACACACACACACCACACACACACAGGCAAACTTAAAGAGGTAAAAGTCATAACATTTTTTTAATTTGAAAATTATAAATGCATTTCTGGTGCATGTACGCTGGACTACACACCATCTGACCCTATCTATTCTTGGGGGTTGGAGGTGAGGTGGCACAAAGTCAAAGACATAGTCTCCAGGAACAGACGAGAAACACCACAGCAAGCTCATACAGCAAGCTCGTCTGAACACTGCTTCAAGCTCCTTTAATACCTTTCACCCGTGCCCCATTGGTTCCAAGAAAGCATCTCTTTTAAACAGCAGCTCCCGATTGGCTAGCATTACCTGCGTCAGCCATCTTTGGTCTTTCAGGCAGTCTTTAATTATGTCCTCCTGCAGGGGGTGGTGTTGCTGCTGTACAGCCCCTGGTAGAGGTTCTTGCTACACATTTCCATTGAGTGCAAAGGTAAAGTACTGATGTTAAGAACTCATGACAGAAAATACCCTGCCTGTTTGGTGTTAGCTTCAAATTTGTTTTCATGCATGTTTAACAAGTTTTGGTTTCTTCATCAAAATGTAATTAAGATTAATTATCCATACCTAACAATCACAAGGAAGGCTAAAGAAGAAATTTAAATCAACAGAGTAAAACTACCATAAATATTTATGTGCACATAAATGTATATTGTCAAAACACACACAAATATAAATTGGTTAAAATCAAATTTAAATGCATTGGGAAAATGATGCATGTTAAAGAGAGAGCCTCTTTGTATGACATTGAAAAAGGTCGATATTAAAATTGGAGCTGGATATAAAGTGCAACATTCTTTGGGACAGTAAACGGATATGACAGATTAGGTAAATATCCCCAAGTATGTTGTTCTTTTCAACATTTTGATATTATAAGAAATACAAATGCTAATTATTAAAATGAGTTCTAATGCATAAAAATATGCAACTCATAATTGCTAATATTACCTTCACACAATGTTAAGATTTTACATTTTTTAGGTAGATTAGATTGATTGATTAGCATACCAACAAAAGATTCTGTTTAGAAAAGTTTATAAAATTTTGCTTACGGGGTAATGACTATTGACTAAATATGAAATGGCCTGATGCAGGATCGGAGAGGGTGTGTTGTTTCCAAGGAAGGAGGATTCCTGACAGTACAGTGTGTGTTGTGAACTAGTGAGGAATTCTGGGCACAAATTCACCTTTCATTTATACATGTAGTTTATATGTTGGGTATTTGCATGATTCTCTGTGTAAATGTTCATGCCACAGAGTGCTAGTGGACAAGAGAGAACATCTTGCAAGAATTGGTCTCTCTTTTTCTTTCTTTCTCTATCATGTGGGTCTTGTGGACTGAACTCAGGTCATCAGGGAGGGTGGCAAGCACCTTTTACCTGCTAAGTCATCCTGTTTATCTATTTTTCTTCAGTTCTGCTCCTGTCTGGAGGTGAGTGTGCTGCACTTGACAGGTACTCATGCTATGCTGTTTTCTTTTGTTTTGTTTTCTGGCTTATGTTTATTTTGCTCTTCTCTTAGATTACTCATTTAAATTCTTTTTCTTAAACATGGATGTTTTCCATTTGTTGGACACAAAGCTTGCAGAGTTTAATATATTAATATTCAACAACACTTTGACCTAAAATATGACGTGCTTTCTGTTCATGTGTATAGAAAATATATTTTGCCATTTTGGCTTTAATTATCTGAGATACTAGAATGACTTTGTATTGTTTATGAGTTGAAATGGGTATGTTCATATCATAAAAATCATATGTGGGAAGCTTAATTAAAATATGGAAAAGTTCAAATTTCTCATATTTTTAACCTGTTTTAAACACACCATTAGTTAAAATTTCCTAATATTTATTCTTTCCATCAAATGGTTAAATATCAAAAAATACTTGTAAGCAAACATGCAATAGAGATTATTACAGATTATAATGTTCTCTCATTAAGTTGATTTGAAGTTCAAATAAGGGCACTGCTTTCAGTGAAAAAAGGCCAAGGTTGTCAACAGAAAAATAATGACTTTGTATTGTGTTATTTGAGATGCTTGTTGTGTTATAAAACATTCCCCTGAACAGGTTCTGGTACAGAAATGGAATTTCTCCCATTAAGGTTATACTTCACAGGGCTTATAGGGTTTGGGTATATTTCCTTTGATACCTGCCACAACGGTTCTGCTTGGATAAATTGGAAGAAAATGGCTAATCTCTAGCTCAAAAGCTCCTAGGCAGGAGAAGGATGCCTGGGAGACTCCAGGCAAGTGTTGCACTATGAAGAGATACCCTTCATCTTCACATGTTGGCATGACTACTATTTCTCAAGTGAAGGATTTCAGACCAGGAATCATCTTAGAAGTTCATGAAAGAACATTTTTTTAAAAGGAGAAATGTATATGTTTGCTGTAAAGTTTGGACTATTTTCTCTTTTAACACTTCTTTCATTAAACATTTGTACTTAGAATACAAATGTTTGTTATAGACATTTATATTTTCTATAATTAGAATTACTAAGTGACCCACTGTTAGTCATCCTTCTTATTAGATTATATATTCTTATTAGGTTATTAGATTATAGACTGCTATTAACAATAAAACATGGGCTGGTAGTTAAGACCACTAACTGCTCTTCCAGAGGTCCTGAGTTCAAATCCCAGCAACCATATGGTGGCTCACAACCATTTGTAATGAGATTAGTTGCCCTCTTCTGGTGTGTCTGAAGACAGCTACAGTGTACTTATATATAAAATAAATAAATACATCTTTAAAAAAAATAATCAAACGTATTGTTGTGGCAATATCAGAAATAAAAATGGGAATTGTCAATGGCGAACTTTTCATAAAACATGATGCCAAAATCCAGCAAAAACAATTTTTATAAGAATCAAATTCCAGGAGCTGGGAGATGGCCCAGCAGTACAGAGTACATACAACTCTTGCTCTTGCAGAGGACCTGAGTTCAATTTTACCACCCTTATCTGGTGCTTAACCACCACCTGTAACTTAGCTCCAGGAGACCCAGAGCCCTACTGGGACCTTCACATGCACTGCTCCAATTTGTAGATATGCACACACCAAACATTCACAAATGTGCATAATGAAAACAAAATCCTTGTAAACCAGTAGCATTACAAAGCAAGACTTTAGGAATATACCGAAGTTGATGGAATTATTATTGAAAGTAATGAGACAATGCATACGAAGGCCTGAAGAAGCCAAATTTCTCTGTCTCTATATTGAAGGAAATGACCCAATTCCCCATACTTACCACACTCTGATTGGAAGATACCGGTACCTGCTTTTAAATATTCAAAATTTATCTAAAATAAATAGCTTTCTTACCAAGACAAAAAAAGATAAGCTTGCTTTAATCTACTCTAAGACACTCATTCACTTCATTTTCTAAAGAAACTCAAAGTCACTTGATCATATATTTTTTGTATTCTAAAATAGTTAAGCAAATTACATATTCAGCCTAATATACAAGTCAGTGTTTTAAACTCTGTGAAGAACTTCTCCTGGTTTCTCCTGAGTAATGCCCCCCAAAACTCTGTTAAGTTGGTTAGTTCTTCTTATTATAACAGGCCGAAAAATTTAGATTTTTTTTTTATTTTTTTTTAATTTTTTATTTTTTTTTATTAACTTGAGTATTTCTTATATACATTTCAAGTGTTATTCCCTTTCCCGGTTTCCGGGCAAAATCCCCCTCCCCCCTCCCCTTCCTTATGGGTGTTCCCCTCCCAACCCTCCCCCCATTGCCGCCCTCCCCCCATAGACTAGTTCACTGGGGGTTCAGTCTTAGCAGGACCCAGGGCTTCCCCTTCCACTGGTGCTCTTACTAGGATATTCATTGCTACCTATGGGGTCAGAGTCCAGGGTCAGTCCATATATAGTCTTTAGGTAGTGGCTTAGTCCCTGGAAGCTCTGGTTGCTTGACATTGTTGTACTTTTGGGGTCTCGAGCCCCTTCAAGCTCTTCCAGTTCTTTCTCTGATTCCTTCAACGGGGGACCTATTCTCAGCTCAGTGGTTTGCTGCTGGCATTCGCCTCTGTATTTGCTGTATTCTGGCTGTGTCTCTCAGGAGCGATCTACATCCGGCTCCTGTCTGCCTGCACTTCTTTGCTTCATCCATCTTGTCCAATTGGGTGGCTGTATATGTATGGGCCACCTGTGGGGCAGGCTCTGAATGGGTGTTCCTTCAGTCTCTGTTTTAATCTTTGCCTCTCCCTTCCCAGCCAAGGGTATTCTTTTTCCTCATTTAAAGAAGGAGTGAAGCATTCACATTTTGATCATCCGTCTTGAGTTTCATTTGTTCTAGGGATCTAGGGTAATTCAAGCATTTGGGCTAATAGCCACTTATCAATGAGTGCATACCATGTATGTCTTTCTGTGATTGGGTTAGCTCACTCAGGATGATATTTTCCAGTTCCAACCATTTGCCTACGAATTTCATAGACTCGTTGTTTTTGATAGCTGAGTAATATTCCATTGTGTAGATGTACCACATTTTCTGTATCCATTCCTCTGTTGAAGGGCATCTCGGTTCTTTCCATTTTCTGGCTATTATAAATAAGGCTGCGATGAACATAGTGGAGCACGTGTCTCTTTTATATGTTGAGGCATCTTTTGGGTATATGCCCAAGAGAGGTATAGCTGGATCCTCAGGCAGTTCAATGTCCAATTTTCTGAGGAACCTCCAGACTGATTTCCAGAATGGTTTTACCAGTCTGCAATCCCACCAACAATGGAGGAGTGTTCCTCTTTCTCCACATCCTCGCCAGCATCTGCTGTCACCTGAGTTTTTGATCTTAGCCATTCTCACTGGTGTGAGGTGAAATCTCAGGGTTGTTTTGATTTGCATTTCCCTTATGACTAAAGATGTTGAACATTTCTTTAGGTGTTTCTCAGCCATTCGGCATTCCTCAGCTGTGAATTCTTTGTTTAGCTCTGAACCCCATTTTTTAATAGGGTTATTTGTTTCCCTGCGGTCTAACTTCTTGAGTTCTTTGTATTTTTTGGATATAAGGCCTCTATCTGTTGTAGGATTGGTAAAGATCTTTTCCCAATCTGTTGGTTGCCGTTTTGTCCTAACCACCGTGTCCTTTGCCTTACAGAAGCTTTGCAGTTTTATGAGATCCCATTTGTCGATTCTTGATCTTAGAGCATAAGCCATTGGTGTTTTGTTCAGGAAATTTTTTCCAGTGCCCATGTGTTCCAGATGCTTCCCTAGTTTTTCTTCTATTAGTTTGAGTGTGTCTGGTTTGATGTGGAGGTCCTTGATCCACTTGGACTTAAGCTTTGTACAGGGTGATAAGCATGGATCGATCTGCATTCTTCTACATGTTGCCCTCCAGTTGAACCAGCACCATTTGTTGAAAATGCTATCTTTTTCTTATTGAAAATCATACTTTATAGGCATCAATATGCTCCACATACTAAATAACACAGTATATTTATTTGATATATTTTTTAAAATAATTAAAAACCAGAAAAATTTATCTGACTAATCCCCTCAATTCAAGCTTCTTTTAACTGGGCCAGTGCAATAGCTGTATTCAGAGATGGTCATGACTAATTCCTTTTGCCCTAATGGTCAATCAAATTGAAACAAAAGTTCAACTTTCAAAACCACTGCCTCAAAAAAGTGTACATATTTAAGCTTTTGCAATGCAATGTGGTTCTTACTACTTTATTAAATAGAATACTGAATTTACATGTCTATTAAAAATGAAAAATATGATGGAGGTGAAACTTGACTAAAATAGTTTTATATCTCTTTCATGACTTGCATATTTTGCCTCCCTTTTCTCTCACCTAATATTCCAAAGACCAAGAAAGAGTAATGTTACTTTTATGCTTTAAGTTTTCTTTCTTTCTTTTTTTTAAAGATTTATTTATTTTATATATGTGAGTACACTGTAGCTGTCTTCACACCACCAGAAGAGAGCACCGGATCTCATTACAAATGGTTGTGAGCCACCTTGTGGTTGCTGGGAATTGAACTCAGGACCTCTAGAAGAGAAGTCAGTGCTCTTAACCGCTGAGCCATCTCTCCAGCCCTAATTTAAGTTTTCTTAACTGCCAGGTTTCCTAAGTCATTTGGGAGGCCAATAGTAAATAGTACCAAACAATTAATAATATTACATAGAATTAAAAGTTTAAACATTTCTTAAGACTTATATTTCCTAAGAAAAATACATAGAAAATCACCCAAATGTTGCCTGTATACATACCTAGTTATAAGAATGTCAATTGCAGTATAGTTTATAATAAATAATTTTGAACAACAGAAAGATGTTTATTTTAATTAGCACATGTCTTCATAGTAAAACTCCACTACATGATGAGTAAAAATATAGTTATCAAATATCTATTTTGTTCATTTTGCCCAAATTCATTCGTCTCTTATTGTAATCTATTTCAATAATTGTTCTCCTGTTTCATCCCCTACCCTAAAAATCAAAGTTTATTTTCCCTCCACCCTCATAGTTTATCTCAATTCTTTGATTTAATTACCAAAAATATCACCTGTTGTAGAGAAATTTTAATCTGTGATCCCATCCATAGGTTTTCAAGGTCTGTGTGATCTGGCTGAAATGACTCATCTTTAATTCCTCTGGCTCAAATAGAGATAAGTCCTTAGTACACACTTTTAATCCCGAATAATAGAGACAAAGTTAGTGTGTAGGAGCCAGATATATTTGAAAGCAAAGTCTAAATGAGGGGCAGAAAAAGTGATGAATCAGAGAAAGGTTTGGGGGAATGAGTCAGAGATAGTATATGCCCAACTCTCAGGAGAACAAGATGGGAAAAGGGCTTCTTAAGTGCAGTGCAGAGAGATAGAGATAGAGATAGAGTTTTAGAGAGAGAGAGAGAGAGAGAGAGAGAGAGAGAGAGAGAGAGAGAGAGAGAGAGAGAGCAGTTAAGTTCCATTGAGTCAGTTCAGTTGTGAAATTCAGGCAGTTGAGTGCAATTCAGTGAGTTCAGTTCAAGTAGTTTCATGCAGGTCAGTGAAGTCAGTTTTACCAGGACAATTTTACAAAGAAAGGGTACAGATGAAAACAAAAGGAGTGAGTGAATGAGAATAAGCCACAAGATTAGAATAGATTGCCAGAGTTAGTTTGAGACCAAACAGAGCAATTCAGTCAGAAGCCTAGGGAAGATAGTTGGAATTAATCAGCTTGGAGAGACGTTTGAGGCAGAACAGCTGTATTGAATCAGTCAGCCAGAATTCATAACAAGCCAGAAAGAGTGAGCTTATTCAGTAGTAAGTTTCCAAGATGACAATTACATCAGGCAAAAGAGTTACTTTTACATTATATTTCTTTTTACATTGGTTTGTTTTGTTTCATTTGTTTTTACCTCATTATTGTTCTTTTTTATTTTAATTTTTTGATTTTTTTCTTCTCTCATGTGTTATATCCACAATTTCCCCTCCTGCCTCTCCTCCCAGTTTCTTCCCCTCCACGTCTTCTCTCCTCCATGTTCACTCTGTTGAGAATAGGCTTCCCAGAGATATCAATCATCATGGCACATAGCACCTTGACATAAGCCTTAGCACATCCTCTCATATTAAAGCTGGATGAAGCAACCCAGTGGGATCAAAAGGGTACCAAAAGCAGACTAAAAAGTCAGAGACAGCCACTGCTCCTACTGTTAGAAGCTCCACAGGAAGATCAAGCTACACAATCATAGCATAGATGTATAAGGTCTAGGTCAGAACCATGAATACTCCCTATCAGTTCAGTTTCTGTGATTCACTATGAGTCTAGGTTAGTTGGTTCTTTTGGTGGGTTTTCTTGTGGCGTACTTAACCCTTTTTGTCCTATAATCCTTTCTACTTCTTTTCTACAGGATTTCCCAAGCTCCACATAATGTTTGACTGTGGGCTTTACATTTGTTCCCATCAATTGCTGGGTAAAGGTGAAGACTCTATGTGGTCTGAGTATAGCATGTAGCAGAATATCATTAGGAGTCGTTTCACTGATCTATTTTTGCTGGTTAGGTTTGGTTCTATCCACAGTCTCTGGGCTATATAGATACTAGTTCTAGGTCCTCTGAGCAGTGTTGAATGCTCCTTCACTATAAAAGTCTTTGATAGGTCAGGTGTAAAAGGCACATACCTGAACACAATAAAGGCAATTTACACTGTCAATAGCTAACATCAAATTTAATGGAGAGAAAGTCAAAGGGATTCCACTAAAATCAGGGACAAGATGAGTCTGTCTACACTCTCCATATCAATCCACTATAGTAATTGAAGTTCTAGCTAGAGCAGTAAGACAATTAAAGATCATGAGGATGCAGATTGGAAAGGAAGAAGTCAAAGTATCATTATTTGCAGATGAAAGATTGTACACATAAGTGATCCCCAAAACACTGTCAACCTATAAACAACTTCAGTGAAATGACTGGATATAAGATTACTTAAAAAACTCAGTAACCCTACTATATAAAAACAACAAACAGGCTGGAAAAAAAACCATGGAAACAAGACCCTACACAATAGCCACAAATACTCTTCTTCTTTTAAAAATATATTATTCTAATGTTGTCTGTATGCTAGTTGGGTTGAGTGGGTATGTGTAGATGAGTGCAGGTGTCAGTGGAGGCAAGAGGTATCAGATCCCCTCAAGGTGACTGCCAAATGTCCAATGTGAGTACTAGGAACCAAACTCAGCTTTTAAACAAACAAACAAACAAAGGGTATGATTGTTATCTGCTAAGCCATCTCTTCAGACTCATAAGTCTTAATTTCAAAGCTTATATTCCTATATTGTATCTTTCTAAAAATACTGCAACACCAACTGGATCCATTCCACACCAGACCTTTAAATTAATTCCTAACACAGCAGCTGGGCAAGTCATTTATAATTGCTAACTGGTTGCAGCTCAAATAATCTCAACCTATATGCACTGAAATTAAAATAAAGCTTAAACATATCACATCCTAATTTGGTATATAGTTAGGGTAAGTCTCTAAATCATTTTTTCCATCTCCAGTTTCATATGCTATCTCTTTTTTTTTAGTTTACAGAAATTAGTTTCACCAATGCCCACATTCCTATTGAACTGCAAGCTTCTTTGCCTCACTTAGACCTTTGCTTGTGCCATGTCATTGGAATATAGGTCACTAGCATTTTATTATTGTAGCAATGCAATTCAGAAATAATCTCCAATTCCTAAAATTATCCCACACAGTAGTGGAGAAATAAAGCACATTTACTGCTGGATATTAATTAAAAGAGAACAAGATAGGCCCACAAGCTGTTGCTAACATCTTGCAAAATCAGGATGAAAGTCTCATTGCTTTAAAGTGACAAACAAAATCCATTGTATAGCTGCTTATGAGGAATAATAATAGTTTCTCAGAAGGAGGAGTTCTTTATCCTGTTCATCCTCATGCATATGTAATTGAGGTAACCTTATGTGTGAACTAATCAAATAAAGAGTGGAGAATAGGAGAAAATAAGCCTATTTTAAAAACATATTCACTTTAATATCTTCTTGGTTGATGTATTATTTCTCAGCATACCTGTTATCCTAATCTGACCTAATTTCCTTGATTTGTTAATTACTTGAACATTCAAAATGATGACTATTACTCTTCATTTTTAGCTAATATTTACCTTGCTTTACACAGCAAAAGTACCACTAAGGCAACCTGTCCTGCTGGATATATTGATATTATCTGATGTTTTTACCAAAATAACTAAAATTTAATGTTGGTAAAATCAAGAAATGGTGGGAGTGGGAGGATCCAAATATATAAAATATTATGGAGAGAAATTAAAGAAGCCGTAAACAGTGAGAGTGATGCATTATTTCCTTGGATTAAAAGACTCAATGTTGTTGAGACTTATTTTTCAAAACTGACCTACAAATTTGATGAAGTAATGGTGAAAAATCTATTATGAGTAAAAGCAAATAGACTTTTTTGAAACTCTTACACATTGAAAGGACCCAAAGAAGTTTTGGTAACTGCAACAGAAACTAGATTGAGGGTTGATATTGATGAGCAAATTCAAGCTATCCTTAATTATAGCCTAGTGTGATTTCGGTCTAGAAAGTGCTAGAGAGTAGCTCAATGGTTAAGGGCTTAATTACATCACAGGCAAGAGGTCCAGAGTTTGGATACCAAAGGCTATGAGAACAAATGGATGATGCTTAACCCTTATTCCAATCTTGGTAAGCAGGGAGAGGATGTCATCAGGGTAAGGTGATAAATTGTTAAACGTATCAACATGCTCTGCATTTGATTATGAGATATTGCTCCAAAGAGTACAAGTTTTTAGAACCATGGAGAATGGTTCCTAAAATCAACCTTGGGACTCAAAGTGGTTATATTTATACATGTACCCATGTGTGCATGCATACACATACACGAGAGAGAGAGAGAGAGAGAGAGAGAGAGAGAGAGAGAGAGAGAGAGAGAGAGAGGGAGAGAGAGAGAGATTGAGAATTCCACCATTATAGTGCACACACATATCCCTGTGGGGAAAAGGCATATGCAAGGATAGAACAGATGCCAGTGCTCTTGCTTTTTTCTCCTAGCGTATTTTGTCTGTATATTTTTTCTCACTTCTGACCCCCACACAGAGGAAAGTAGTCCTGCATCATAAAAAATCAACAGCTTTATATGCAGACACATCATTCTGTGCTCTCCATAAAGCCTTTGTTCATTTAGTTTTCTCTTGATTCTTTCCTTCCAATATGTGAATTCTGGGGATTGAACACATGTCATTAGGCTTAGTGACAAGCACTATCACTACTAAGCCATCTCAACTTGTTCTATTTTGATAAAGACACTGTTCTAATATGTAATCTCTGAAAATGTCTTGAGACTACACTTGTACATAGCATTTTATAAAGGAATGTTTATTTTTCAGTGAATGCAAGGCACGAAGTTAGCTTCTCAGGGTTTATTTCATGTAGTTATGTATAAAATCTTTCGTCTTCCCTATTGATTTTGGCTATGGATTGCATAAACCCCACATTAAAGTTGTCAATACCTATGAATATGTATTTTATTTTCATATGAATGTATTAGGTAATGTAATACCTATATGTGTGGAAAAATCCTGGGCATCAAATTTGAATAATTTTAATTAAAAGTCAGTCATAACATTTCAAAAATCAAACTCAATAGATGCTGGCTTATGTATTTTGTTAAGATAATTTCTATAGCAACCTTTGAAGAAAAGCAGTACGAAACACAGGTAGAAGTAGCCCCACACTTCCTGCCAAAGTTCACAGAGATCCCCTCTTCAATTGAACAAGTTGATAAGGAGGAGACAATTTTACTTCCTGTTAGTTGGAGATTGATTCTGAGCAGCTTTTCAGGTGAGAATGGCCTATTTAAATATAGACTCATGAGTTTGATATCTTCCTTTTAAGTAACTGAGCAGATCACTCCTCTTACACAAAAGAAGGGTCATTCTTTTGTGTAGCATTGAAAAGGAAGACAGTTTTTAAAAGCAAGATGATAAAACGCCTAAAAGACACTGTGTTAACTTCATAATTAGGCTTTGGGCCATGTCTTCTAACCACTTCTGCAGACAAAGTAGCATAAATCTTGTCAACCCAGGAATCAAAGTGAGTCTACATTGAAAGCACAGTCTGCTATTCTTAGGCTCCACATCCTCTTATCAGCATCCTTTCCTGTCCACATATATAGCTTTATTTCAGAAGTTTCCTCATTCATATAATATAATACCTGTGATAGAGTTGTCTTTTGCCCTAGTATTATAGACTGAGAATGTATAAATAAAGAATCCTATATACAAGGAAAAGTAAATTATTTCATATGTTCTTATTATTTCCATAGTATACATAATAATGGGTTTTATTATTATTTTCAGACAAAATTGTTATTCTATATTGTTTTGATTTATTCTTCCATTCCTTCTACCTCATTTTTGCTGGTTCCATTCCTCTTCAAAAATAGCCTTCATTTCTCATTGCTTGTCAAATGAATATGTTTGTGTGTACATACATATATATATATATATATATGTGTGTGTATATATACATATGTTCTAGTCTACATCTATATATAGGGGGAAAAAGAACTACAGGAATTTAATCTATAATTTTTAACCATTGAGGTTCCCCCTGAAACACACCCGGTAGCTGTGAGCTGTTCCATGTCCTCTAAGTCAATCTTCCAGCCCACAGCTTTGTCTGCATTCCCAGAGTCCTATAGACATCAGGAACGAAGAGGTTAAAACTTCTCCTTTCCCTGTCTACCAAGTCCCAATAAGTCACATCAAGTAGCAGTAAACTGCATCCAGTTCCTGCTCTCCATTTTCATCCCACAACTCACCCTTCTTCCACATAAACTGCAGTGAACAGCTAGGGATCATTCAGCCACCGCAGTAACATTCTCATAAGAGCCAAATGGAAGCCTCCCTGAGAGGCTAGAGATTGGTGCGCAGACAATTGGTGACGGCTTCTTAGGAAAATAATGGGATGTGTGGGTGGAGTGTATAAAGAGACTCCCTGAGAATTAGTAAATTTGCTCGCTGCCACATCCTCACCTGCTCCTGGAGACTTTGGCATTGATGCCACACCACCTCATCCCCAACCTCCAAGGGTGATTATGGTAGAACAATGGGCAGTCTAAGGTATAAAGCACCACCCAAAAAAAAGACACAGGCTAACAGAATGGATGCAAAAATAGGATCCATCATACTACTGCATTTAAGAAACACATCTCAGCAACAAAGAAAAACAGCAGAGTAAAGGATTGGAAAAAAAATTCAAAGCAAACAGAATCAAGAAGAAAGTTGGATTATCTATTCTAATATCTCATGAAATAGCATTTCAACCAAAATGAGTCAAAAGAGATAGGAAGGATATTTCATACTCATCAAAAGAAAACTCTATCAAGAAGACATCTCAGTTCTAACTATCTCTGTTCTAAATGCAAGCCATAATAAACCCAAACTCATGGACATAATTAAAGCAGTGCTAAGAGAAAATTTATGGCATTAAGTGCATTCATAAAGAATTCAGAGAAATTTTATACTGAAAATGTAATAGAACACCTGAAAGCTCTAAAGCAACGGCACCAACAAGATAAAAGCAAACAAACCTCAGCGATGTTCATGGCAGGAAATTATTAAACCGAGGGTTAAAATCGCTCAATTAGAAACTAAGAGAACAATGCAAACAATCAAATAAACCAAGAACTGTTCTTTGAGGTAATCCACAAGAGAGTCAAACCCTTAGCCAACCTAAGGGAGCAAAAGATCTTCATGACAAGAACTTCAAGTCTTTTTAAAAAAGCTATGAAGCTATCAGAAGCTCCCTAATGCTCATCGATCTGTAAGTTACAAAAATAGACATCTTCCCAATTTACAGATTCAACACAATTCCCATCAAAATTCCAACCCAATCATTACAAACTTTGAAAGAACAATACTTAATTTCATATGGAAAAACAAAAAACCCAGGATTGCTAAAGCAATCCTGAACAGTGATTGGGTTCAATATGGCTTTGGTAGGATAGAATGACATAGTTCCTGTCTTTCGGACAGGGCCAGCAAGTGTGAGCCTCCAAGAGTATGTATGGCTGCTTCAGGCATAAGGCTTGTTTGTGTAACAGTGTATATATTTTACATTCCTCCTTCAAAGAATATCCTCTCTGCTAACATTAACAATTGCATGATAAGACTGACATCAGGAGTCAGGAAGCAAAGATGTGACTGGCTAATGTCTCAGCAAAATGATAAATGCTAGGACCTTCAGGCTGTGGAAAAGAGCTCTAAAACAGGAGTTCAAATATGTGTAATTTCTCAACTATGCAAAATATAAGGATGCAATAAAAGTTATGAAGGGGTTCTAAAATCTAAAGGAACAATGGCAGCTGTGCGATGAGCCAGCTTCTCAGAAAGATACTAGGGAAGGAGATAAAGAGATTTAGGGAGTGGTGATCACAGAGATCCCACCCATGTATGTTTGTTTGTTTATTTGTTTATGCTCACAAAGGGAGAGAGATTCCTGAGTTCAGGGTAGGTCTGGGACAGAGCAAAGTTAGGCCCAGATGTGAAATGATAATTTCAGGACAGGGTCCCATCCAGCTAGTATTTAACAAAGGCAAGTCAGCTGATCTCTGAATTATTTCTCAATGCTAAAAGAAAATGTGTACTAGCTTTCTCCTAAGAATTAAGGGGCTAGGGTCACTGGATGCTGATTCATATAAGGATCAAAAAGGGAATCTGGAGTAAATGACTGGATTAACATGTAAAATAAAAGAATGGGCCTATAATCTGCAAAAGAGAACTTATTCAGGGAATATTTAGACTAACAAGAGAAAACTACTTGCAGAAATATTACAAACAGAACATACAGAGAGAGCTTTCCAGAGATATCCAGAGAGCAGATCAGAGAGAGAGAGAGAAAGAAAGCAAAACAGTGTGACAGGAATCTAGAAAGCTGTCTTGGGTATAACATAGGCCTCCAGCTTGGATCCATGGTCTTACTTTGAGTCCATTGTTTCACCACTCCAAGTCACATCTTACCCGGAACCCCTCCCCAAGCGGAGACTCGTCCAGTGCAAACAATAGAAGAAATTCTAGATTAAATCACTATTCCTGATTTCAAGCTCTATTACAGAATAATAAAAACCTCAAGGTATTGCCATAAAAACAGACAGGTAGATCAATGGAATCAAATTGAAGTCCCTGATGAAAATCTACACAGCAATAAACATCTGATTTTTTCTATGGAAGCCAAAATCATATCATGCATAAAAGAAGCATTTTCAACAAATGGTGACAAATAGCCCTGAATGTCTAGGTATAGGAAACAACTTCCTGAACAGAACATCAATAGCTCAGGCACATGAGACATTACGAAGCTAAAAATGTCTTTTAGGGTCTTACCTTGTCAATAGTGCAAAATGACAACCTACAAAATGGAGAGAGATCTTTACCAGCCTTACATCTGACAGAGAGGTAATATCCAAAATATACAAAGAACTCCAAAACTAGACTTCAGCAAAACAAAGAACCTAATTTAAAAATAGGGTACAGATTTAATCAAAGAATTGTTGACAAAACAATCTCTAATATCTGGGGAGCATTAAAGATATGTTCAATACCCTTAGTCAGCAGGAAAATGCAAACCAAACTACTCTGAGATTCCACTTTACACCAAGATCAAAAACCCAACCAGCAGCATGTTGCCAAGGATGGGGACCAGGGGAACATTCCTTCACTGGTGCCGGGAGTGCAAACTAGTACAACCACTTTGGGATTCAATATGGTGGTTTCTCAGAAAAGTATGAATTGCTCCACCATAGTGTAAGGACACTTGATCAACTAGTACATCACAGGTTTATTCTTATAACCAGAAACTAGAAACAACCTGAATGTCCCTCAACTGAAGAATGGGTAAAGGAAATGTGGTACATCTACACAGTGGAATACTATTCCGCTATTCTAAAAACGGACATCATGAAACTTGAAGGCAAACTGATGAAATTAGAAAACATTATACTGAGTCTGATAAGTCAGACCTAAAAAGACAAATATGGTATGTACTCACTGTGAGTAGATATTAAGCATAATGTATGAAATACCAATGGTACGATCCATAGACACAAAGAAGCTAAGTAGCAAGGAGAGTCCATGGGAAGACACTTGAATTGAAGGACCCTAGGGGCTTTTGCCAGCCTTACACCCACCCGCCTCAATTAAAGGCTAGGCCAGATTCCAGCTTCCCACCTTGGGTCAAAGCTAGGCTGCATTCCATTCTCCACCCACTGTTCTTGGGAGGAACAGGAATATTCTTGAAAAGCCTCAGAATGTACTGACTGATAGTCAGTCACCTGATTCTCTGGTCCCAGGTAGAGTTCAGATGCATGTCCTAATCTGTCTGTGCTTGCTAGCCAATTGATTCAAAGGTCAATATGCTTAGCCAATAAGTTTACATTGTAACCTTGCTGATGTAACCTGTACCCTAAAACGTTTAAAAACTGCTTGTTATAGCCATTCAGGGTTGCCTTCTGGTCACTCACCATGAGTGGCTAATTGAGGGTTGACCTCGACATGTCAGAAAATACACCTTTTAAGTTTGCATCGAACTTTGTTCAAGTGTCTCACTTGGGGAGGTTTCCTGGTAGTTATGACTCACTCGGCGTCTTACAGAATCTCACTGAGAAGGGGAAATAAAATAGATGTCAAAGGTAGATAGAGGAAGATAACAGGGTAGAGAGGGGGAAGGAAGGGAACAGGTGGGTTCAAGTCTGGGAAGGATGGAGGTAGAAAGAACTGAGATGGAGATCTGGAATCTGTGTGTGCTGGGGGGTTGGGGGAAGCATCCTTGGATGAGCCAAACATTTAGGACAATGGAAATTCTCAGGAATCTAAGAAGGTGCTCCCAGCAATAAGCAACATGGTACCTGAAATGGCTATTTCCTGTAATCAGGCAAGACTTCCAATGCAGGTATAGGGACACCACCCTGTCGCAAAACCTTCAACCCACAATTTATCCTGCCTACAAGTCGTGCAAGGATAAAGATAGATCAGAAATTGATGGAATGGCCAACCAATGATTGGCCTAACTTGGGACCCATGGCATGAAAGAGATCTAACCCCCGACATTATTGATGAAATTGTTCTATATTTGCAGTCTGGAGCCTAGCATAACTGTAATATGAGTTACACCCTGCAGCTGATGGAAGCAGAGGCAGCGAGACCTACAGCTTAACATTAGGCAGAGCTTGGAACGTCTTCTGGATGAGTGGGAGGAAGAGTTGGAGGAACCAGAGAGGTCAAGAACACCACAAGGAAACCTACATAACCTGGGCCCATAGGGACCAACTGAGACTGAACTTGCAACCAGAGAGCATGTTATACCTATGACTGAGGATCCTTAACAGCAGGAGCAGGGGCTGTCTCTGACTCTACTGACAGCATTTAGATGCCTTTCCCTAACTGGGCTGCCTTGTCTAGCCTTAATAGGAGAAGATGCCCCTAGTCTGATTGCAACTTGATATGCCAAGAAGGGTTGATATCCATAGGAGTACTCCCATTCTCTGCACTAAAAGAGATGAGAGGATGAAAGTGAGAGGGTGGGGTTGGGAGACGAGGAGGGAGATGAAGCTATGATCAAGATATAAAGAAATCAATAAGTTAATTAATGGAAAAATTGAGACACAGAAAATCTCCAGTTAGCAAAATAAATAAATTATTTTTTTAAAAATAAATTTTAATCCTTATAGTGTTGAATGTTTTGACTTAAATATTTGTATATATTGTACAGTGTTAGATACATTAACATAATACTGTGCTATTGCAATTTATAAGCTAGTGAATGTGTGAGAGCAAGTGTATGGTTTTAACTGATCACTTGTAAAGTCAGGACACTGACAACCATTTGTCTTTCCATTACTTTCTCTAATGCTGGCATCTGCTGAAGAGCCTGTGCACAGTTTTGAGGTTACTAATAAGAACAAGGCTAGTAAAGTCATGGTTATTGGAGAAGAACCTATACTCCCTTCTACTAAGCCATAGTAATCCCTAACAACAACCTAAACATTTGTCTTTATACCCACGGATAATTGTCTTTGTCATCCGTTGTCAAAGAAACTACAGAAAACCACAACCAGTCACAATGCAAAGTTGGGCATCTCAGTCCCAATGTACATAACTACAAGCAACCTGACTCCTATTGCTCAGGGAATATTGCAGAAGAGACAGGGCTTGGGAGAAAAATTTTAAGATCAGAAAGTTTTCTGTGAGATAGTATCTCTTAGTAATGTCGTAGCCACACCCATAAAGTTCATTAGTATGATCTCTCTAACATGAGCTGAACAAGGAGGACACCAATGCACATGACATAATGGATGAAAAGAGGGATGAGTTTGTAAAAGAACAAAAAAGAATAATGAGGGTGTTTGATGGAGGAAAGAAAATGGATAAATGTAATTATATTGTAATATCAAACATTAAAAAAGAATTTTAAAAAACAACATGCAATTACTAAATATCTCATAATTGGAAAGACACATTCATGTTGGAAAGAGAATACCTCTTGGGTCTTCATCTCTCCTGACTTTGTTTTAACTTAGTGTGTTATAAAATGTAAGCTTTAATACTTTTAATTTTTTGTTGGGAAAAGATTTCCATCGTCTATCTTATTTTTTACATCTATGTACGAACTATTTGATATCTTCCTTTTGAGCCACATTTATTCCAGCAATGATAAAACTGGAAGACTCCTGAAGGAGTGCCCAGTCCTTATGTTCCATATAGATCAGGGTATCTCTTACAGTATGTAGAAATTCACAGGTAGTGGAAAACATCTTCTCAGTAGGCTGGCACATGGCCACTGCAGAATGCAGGAGTTAGGGAGACATATGTAATTTATGAGCCATTCAAAGACACACACTTAGGACAAGCAGAAATGCAAGTGAATACAACAGTGTATTTTATGGGTAGGACGGGCAAGTGTCTGTGATTAGGAAGACTTCATTGTCCATTGTTATGGGAAGTGCTTGCCTTTGTGCTGGAATGCGAAGAAAAGGAAGGCTTTGAACAGTAAAGGTCTGACTTTCCTTTTTATTCTGAAACTTTTCACTCTGTTTTACTAGTTTACGTTTCCCTTCATTAAAAAACAAATTCAAACATAAAATAAAATGTAAACAAGAAATGAGTAAAGATAACTAAAATGGTGTTTTCTAAAATATGAAAGTGGTTTTAGATAATAAATGCTAGTTTTTAAGAGTTTAATAATCAGTGTATGTTTCCCAGAATATTAAAGTATGGTTTCTAGGGGTCCAGAGAGAAGGCTTGGAGGAGACATTTCTTCTTCCAGAAGGTGTTCTTAGCACCTACATTTTGTGGCTCTCAGTTACCTAAGACTCTAGCTCCAAAGGATTTAATGACCCCACAAAACTACCACATAGCCACACATGCACACACAAACAAGTACACATTAGTGAAAATAAATATAAACGTTACAAATATAAAGATTCTAAAGAAAGGAAATAATACCATAATGAATAAAGTTAGAATGAACAATGTTAATTAAATACTAAAATACATCAAAAGTATGCTTTACAAAAACATTACTGTTAATTAATTCTAACATGATTATACATATATTTTTAAATTTATAATAGTAATTTATATTTATAACCAATCCATTGGTTTGTCTCCCTATAATAATCTTTCATTATCTGTCACCTTTTCCAATGCTATAGTTTACTTTACCGAGTGGACTCATCATAAATTATTTTGAAAAATAGTGGTAGGCCAAATACACCTTTTCATCCTTTTAAATTTAATATTTTAATGTTTTTAGTTTCATGTATGCATATACTGTGTTTTGATCAGTGCAACCCTACAACAGCTCCAATTATTCCTCTACATTTCACTACTTTCCTTCCCAACTTCATAAGATCTGTAAAAGTCACAGTGAGTCCCCTTACTGCAGCCTTTGTATATATGGGTATAGGACCATCTATGGAAGCATGGACAACCTCTCAGATGCAGCATGCCTGAAACAATTGACTCTCCTCCCAGTTGCTGTCAATTGCCAATAGCTCCTTAGGGAGGGTTGATTACAGGAGTCCTTCTCCCACTCATGGGGTAGCTCAATCTTTTACAGATTTCTGCATGGATTAATAGTAAGTTCTGGAGAGCTCTATCTGGAAGACACTCTATGGCCCATATTGGATTCTTAAAATCTCATCTTTCCCTCCCATAGCTGTTATTTATGTCTCAGTGAAATTATGTACACATGTGTTATCCTGTGTGTATGACTACATGTGTACTTCTAAGGACAGATGGCAACAGAGGCCAGAAAACTATGCCAGATCCCTGAACTTGGATTTACAGGTAGCAGTTAGGCAACTGGCCTGGGTGCTTTCAACCCCTGCGCAATCTCTACAGCCACTCTTTTATCACTTCAAAGCACTTTTCAGAGAATATTCTAGCTATAATATACTATCCAAAATGGACTTATTTTGTACAATTACCTTTTAACACACACACACACACACACACACACATATCCAACAACCACTGGTCTAGGTGCCAGATTATTATTTCAAAGGAACCAATCATTTACCTTGCTCTTAACAAACTTTGCATAATTTTAAATTAACAGAAGTACAAAAACCAAAAATAGCAAAATACCTGCAAAATCTTATTTTCATAATTACTTTAAAATCTATGTTTTCTATTTCTATTTTAACAAATTACAACAATAAACTAATAAAAAGTATTCAGTTCAAATTTGGAGAACAGAATTTTTATAGTGATGTATTACAGTTGTGCAGAACCTATTTCTGAAACCCAATGGTCAGTTGGTCATCCTTTCTGGAAACAACATGCCAAATGTATTCTCTTATCTTTTCTCTTCAGTTGTTGCTTTTTTTTTCTGTGTCTAAGTTCAACAACATGGCAAATTAAATGCCTTCCATTGCACTCTCATGTCTCTCCTACCACCCCATCTCCTTCTTGTAACATCTCTTGAATATTAGCTCCTTTTCTGTTACTGTAATAAACACTGTGACCAAGGTAATTCACAAAAGAAAGAATATATCTGGGCTCATAGTTCCAAAGGGTTAGAATCCATGATGGCAGAGTAGAGGCAGTAACGAGGCACAAGGCACGCGGCACGAGGCACGAGGCACAAGGCACGAGGCACGAGGCACGAGGCACGAGGCACGAGGCACAAGGCACGAGGCACAAGGCAGCAAGGAGCAGGTAGCCGGCAGCAGGCAACAAGCATGCTTCCTAGAGCAGAAGCATAAGATTTCCATCTTGAACATGCCTCTCCAATGAGGCCATACCTCATAAGCATCCCTAAACAGTGCTACCAACTGGAAACCGAGTATTTAAATACGCTTGAGTCTATCAGAGACATCCTCATCCAAACCACTACACCTTATGATTCGCACATTTAAATAATAAGACTAATATGCCTAGATCTTTTAACTTAGTCATATTATTTCCTGTGCCCATATAAAACAGCTGATTCACAGACATTGGGGACTGGCACTAAAGCCTCTTTTAAAAAAGCCAATTACTCTGCCTACTGCAGATGGCTTACATAAAAGGCATATTCATCACAATTAGCAAATCAACATCCAAATGTCATTATCAGAAAATGTTCACAAGTCATTCAAACTTTAGCATTACTCATGTTTTCTCTATTGCAGTATGGTTCCACAGAGATTGACTTGAGAATGTCAGTTTATTTTCTTATTTTCTGTGAGAATCATTAGATTTCCTCTGTTTTTGATGACCACAACTGTAAGACACCCTCTTCAGGCATTTAGCAGAATGGCCTTCATGGAAATCTATATGATGCTTTTCTCATGGCTACAGAGGAGTTATAGGATTTGGTGTATGGTGAGAGAAGGCCACAGTTATAAAGTGCCGTTTCTATGACAGTCAACCAAGGGTGCACCTTTTCAATATGACTTATCTCTCCTGGTGTTAACCTTCATCGCTGGCTTGAGTTATTGTTTACCAATTTTCTTTAGTACCAAATTCATTCTTTTGAAAGCAATTTTCCATACTATGGAAGAAAGTCAGTCTGAAATGAGGACACCATCCTCTGAATCCTGAGTATGCAAATATTTTTACATAAATTGTTCAGAGACTTATTCCATTCCATCTGTTTTTGTATTTGAGTATTTATAGTAAATATATTACAAGTATTTATTTTATACTTTGTGTGCCAAAAGAACATTGGTTTGTTTATTTTGCTGGTGATATTGTTTCAATTTTGTCATTTGGAGTTCTGAATGTACTTTGTTTTGAGTACAATCTTATCTTCTGATGTGATATAGCCCAAGATGCTCTGAGCTCACTTTGCATATTTCACTCCCAAGTCCTATAATGAGCCATTTATCCAAGCAGCCCTAGCTTCTTTTAATGAAGAATGGTATAAGAAACATATTTAGATGCAAGATGAGCTCATTTTCCTGGAATCATTGTTTCTGGATCCTTGAGACAGAAATGCAGATGTGTGTTGCATTAGTTGCTCTTCACATTGCTGGAACAAAACGCTTGACAAGAAGTGATTAAGGGAGAACTAGATTATTTGGCTTACAGTTTAAAGGGGGCCATGATGCTGATCACAGTGAATACATAGCTCCTACTAGTTCACACTTACTGCTTATTCTACTCCTTATATGCAAAAAATTGTCAGAGTTATTAACCTGCACAGTCAGTTAATACAGCCTTTAACCCAGATACAATGGGATTATGTGCTTTCTTTATGTCAAAATATAATTTTTCTTTCCTAAATTAATAACTCAACTTCTTAGTCCTGCAGACACAGAATGCCTTCATTTTATACACTTCTAATATATTTAAGATGCCATTGAATTATCTAATTTTTATTTTATTTTCATTTTTATTATATTTATTACTACCTTCTTTACATTATTTATACATCTGTCTATCTATTAGAGGCTGTGACAGAGCCTGACAAATACAGAGGCAGGTGCTCACAGCCAATCATTGAACTGAGAATGGGGTCCCTAATGGAGAAGTTAGAGAAAGGACTGAAGGAGCTGAAGGAGTTTTTAACCCCAAAGGAAGAACAACAATATCAAGCAACTAGACTCCTCAGAGCTCCCAGAGACTAAACTACCAACCAAAGAGTACTCATGGAGTGACCCATGGCTCCAGCCACATATGTAGCAGAGGATGGCCTTATTGGGCATTGATGAGAGGAGAAGCCCTTGGCCCTGTGAAGGCTCAATGCTCCCTTGTAGGGGAAAGCCAGGGCAGGGAGACAGGAGGGAGTTGATGTGTGTGTGGGGGACACTCTCATAGATGCAGGGGAAGGGGCAAGGGATAGGGGTACTCCAGAGGGGAAATCAGGAAAGGGGCTAACATTTGAAATGTAAAGAAAATAGCCAATAAAAATAAAAAGAAGGAAAAAGAAAAAGGGAAAGAATGTACCTATAGCGATGTGCACATATATTGGGAATTGTTGTAAGCTCTATGAACTTCAGTAGTTATATAGTTACATTATCATAAAAGACTTAATTACCACTATTATTTTTTTCTGATTTTAGCTGTTTAACCCTTGTTCATTGTGTGCAACAGCCTGCTCATCATGTTAGAATTCTATCACTTCAAAATTCTTTTAACCATGTAGAATTTATCTCATTTTTCCTCAAAAAGATCAATAACTTCCTTCATTACAACTTTGCTTAATTGTAAGGTTTGAATATAGTTTATTCATATTCATGCATTTATTTGAGTGCATATGTATTTGCACATGCTTATAAAAAGACTTATATATGCCACAGTGCGTGGGTGTGGGTATGTGCGTGCACATGTGTGTCAGAACAACCTAGAGCATCAGTCATTTTCTCATACCTGGTTTGAAATGAATATTTCATAAGTTAATGTTCATTTTTGCCTATGCATGGTGGGCTGTCAGGCCTGCTTCAACAGATCCTTAGACTGCCTTCATATCTTGTCATAGGCAGGCTGTGGTTACAGATAGAAACTACCATACCTTGGTTTTATATGACTTCTGAGGATTTACCTCAGATCTTATTCTGGCAAACACTTTAGTGACTGAGCAATCTCTTCAGAGCCCTAAATTGATCTTATATGTTATAAAATTTGTTTCTGGGTCCATTTCTTTGCCCACTCTGCCTATTGGAAACCACCTATTTCAGCATGATTTGCTCAAAAGACTATCTGTTCTTTATTGAACCCTCTTTAGCAGTAATTTAAAAATTCATGATGTCTGTAGACTATTTCTCTGGACTCTACACTTTGTTCCATTGTTATGTAGGTGCTCAGTCTTTTAATAGTGTGGCATCATCTTAATCATGGGAGCTTCATTGAAAATTTGGTGTTACCAATGAAACAAATCAGGTTTTAATGAGTTTATGTATTTTCTTTGAAAAGATATTTAATTGAATGATATTGCATTATAGGCAAAGTGAAGTCTGATAAATTGACAGAATTTTTAAAGATTTCAAATTTTCAGTGTGCACATCTAATTGTAAGTGTCCACCAGGATGACAGGCACCAGATCTCACTGTCACTGGAGTTATACACGACTGTAAGGAGCCTATTTTTGGTGCTAAAGTCTGAATTCAAGTTCTCTGAAAGCACAGTATGCATACCTTTAAAAAAACATTTAAATGTTGGATAAACAATTGAAAATTATTCTCCCACTCTCAGCCTCTTGAGGCCTAGGCATATTGGTCTATCTGCTATCCACATTAGCATGGCCCTTGTTGTCTTTGTTCAGCTCAGGCACTCTTGCTGTGAGACTTTATGCACACAAGTTCTGACATTCCTCGAGGGCCCGAGTCCAATGGTCAGCCCTGAAAAAATATATATGTATATAAATAATATTTTACAAACTCAGAAAGTTGTATTTGTATGTTTAGCATGCACACACACACACACAATTATAATGAATAGCAGAAGACATAAATTTGATAGAGTACAAAGAAGTTTATATAAGAGTGTTTGGAGGAGAGAAAAGAAGGGAAGATTTTGGATTATATTGTTACCTCCAAAAACAAACAAATAATTTAAGGAGATTTTTTTCTTATTATGTGTGTGTTTTGTTTGCATGTGTATATGTGCACCACATAGAAACTGTACCTTCAGGGGTCAAAAGTGGGAGTTGTAACATAATGGAATTGAAATTATAGGCAAGTGTAAGCCAGGATATAAGTTCTGGGAAATTAACTCATGGTTTTCAGCAAGAGTGACCAGTACTCTTAGCCTTTGAGCCATCTCCCCTAAATATAGATATAAACTATAGGATCAGCTTTTATATCTACAAAATACACCTCTACCATTGTAATTGCTTATTTTTAACTAGAAAACTTTGGGAAGAACTAAAACATTCATGTTACCTTATTTTTTCTTTCATTGGATATTTTCAGGCAAATGTTATTCTCTTTCCCTGTTTCCCCTCCAGAAGCCCCCTATCCCATCTCCACTTGCCCTGCTTCTATGAGGGTGCTCCCCACTGACCCACCCACTCTCTCCCTCCTCTCTACTCTGGCATTTCCCTACACTGGAGCAAAGAGCCTTCAAACAACCAAGGGCTGCTCCATCCATTGATGTGATACAAAGCCATGCTCTATGACCTATATAGTTGGAGCCATATGTCCATCCCTATGTACTCTTTGGATGGTGGTTTAGTCTCTGGGAGCTCTGGGGGGATCTGGGTGGTTGATATTGTTGTTTTTTAAGGGGTTGCAAACACATTCAATTACTTCAGTTCGCTCCTGTCAGCATGCACTTCTTGGCATCTCTGATAGTGTCTGGGTTTGGTGTTTGTATATGGAATGGATCCTTGAGGTAGGGCAGTCTATTTATGGTCTTTTTTCAGTCTCTGCTCCACATTTTATCTCTGTGATTCATCATATGAATATTTTGTTCATTCACACTTAGATCTTTCATATTCTTGAGCTTCATGTGGTCTGTAAATTGTGTCTTTGATATTCTGAGCTTTTGGCCTAATATTCAATTACCAGTGAGTGTGCACCATGTGTGTTCTTTTGTGATTGGGTTACCTCACTCATCATGATATTTTCTAGTTCCATACATTTGCCTAATAATTTCATGAATTCATTTTTTTTCTTTTTTTTCAGAGCTGGGGACCGAACCCAGGACCTTGTGCTTGCTAGGCAAGCGCTCTACCACTGAGCTAAATCCCCGACCCCCATGAAGTCATTTTTAAATAGCTGAGTAGTACTCCTTTGTATAAACATATCACCTTTTCTATATCCATTAGTGTGTTGAAGGACATTTCGGTTCTTTCCAGCTTCTGGCTATAAATAAGGCTGCTATGGACATAGTGGAGCATGAGTTTTGTTATATATTGGAGCATCTTTTGGGTATATGCCTAGAATTGATAACTAGGTCCTCAAGTAGTACTATGTGCAGTTTTCTGAGGAACCACATGACTGATTTCCAGAGTGGTTGTACCTCCTTGAAATCCCACCAATAATGGAAGAGTGTTCCGCTTTCTCCACATCCTTCTCAGCTTATGCTGTGACCTAAGTTTTTTATCTTAGGGATCCTGACTAGTATAAGGTAGAACCTCAGGGTTTTTTTGATTTGCATTTCCCTGATGACTAAGAATGTTGAACATTTCTTTAGGTATTTCTCAGCCATTTGATATTACTCAGTTGAGAATTCTTTGTTTTAACTCTGTCCCCCATTTTTAATAGGGTAAATTGATTCTCTGGAGTCTAACTTCTTGTGTTGTTTTTGGTATATATTGGATATTAGTCCTTTATTGGATCTAGAATTTTAGTAAAGACCTTACCCAATCTGTTGATTGCCACTTTTGTCCTCTACAGTGTCCTTTGCCTTACAGAAAGCTGTGAAATTTTATGAACTTCCATTTGTGCATTCTTGACTTTAGCGATTAAGTCATTGGCATTCTGTTCTGGAAATTTTCCCTGTTCCCATGTGTTGAAGGCACTTCACCACTTTCTCTTCTATTAGTTTTAGTGCATCTGGTTTTATGTGGTTTCACTTGGACTTGAGCTTTGTACACAGCATTAAGAATGGATAGATTTGCAAGCTTCTACTCGCTGACCACCAGTTAAAACAGCACCATTTGTTGAAAATGCTGTCTTTTTTACTGCATGATTTTATCTTCCTGTCTCTGTACAAATATCATACAGTTTTTTTATCATGAATGCTCTGTAATACAGCTTGAGGTCAAAGATGGTGATTTCCCTAGAAGTTCTTTTATTATTGAGAATAGTTTTAGCTCTCCTGGCTTTTTTGTTATTACAAATGAATTGGCAAATTGCTCTTTCTAATTCTATGAATAATTCAGTTGGCACTTTGATGGGGGATTGCATTGAATCTATAGTTTGCTTTTGGCAAGATTGCCATTTTTACTAACTATATTAATCCTGCCAATCCATGAGCATTGGATATCTTTCTATCTTCTGAGATCTTCTTCAAATTCTTTCTTCATAGACTTGAATTTCTTGATCTTTTATAACCTTGGTTAGAGTCATACCAAGGTCTTTTATATTATTTTATATTATTTGTGACTATTGGGAAGGGTGTCTTTTCCCTAATTTCATTCGTAGACTGTTCATCTTTTGAGTAGAAGAGGACTACTGATTTGTTTGAGGTAATTTTATATCCACCCAATTTGAGGAAGTTTTTATCATGTTTAGGAGTTTTCTGGTGGAATTATTGGGATCACTTAAGTATACTATCATATCATCTGCAAATAGTGATATTTTGACTTCTTCCTTTCCAATTATATCCCTTTGACCTTCATTTGTTGTCTAATTGCTCTGGGTATGACTTTGGTACTATAATGAATAGGTAGGGAGAGAGTAGGCAGCCATGTCTTGTCCCTGATTTAGTGGGATTGCTTCAAATTTCTTTCCATTTAGTTTGATGTTGGCAACTAGTTTGCTATATATTGCTTTTCCTATGTTTAGGTTTGGGCCTTGAAATCCTGATCTTTCCAAGACTTTTAACATGAAGGGGTTAAGAACTTTGTCAGATGCTTTCTTATCATTTAATAGGATGATCATGTGGTTGTTTTCTTTGAGTTTGTATATATAGTGGATTGGATTGATGGATTTCCATATATTGAACCATCCCTGCATTCCTGGGATGAAGCCTACTTGATAGTGATAGGTGATCATTTTGATGTGTGCTTAGATTCAGTTTGGAATAATTTTATTGAGTATTTTTGCATCAATATTCATAAGGGGAATTGGTCTGAAGTTCTCTTTCTTGTTGGATCTTTGTGTGGCTTAGGTTTAAGCCTAATTGTGGCTTCATATAAGGAATTTGGTAGTGTTCTTCTGTATCTATTATGTGGAATAGTTTGCACAGTATTGGTATGAAGTCTTTTATGAAGGTCTGATAGAATTCTGCACTAAAACCATCTGGTCCTGGGCTGTTTTTGTTTGGGAGACTTTTAATAATTGCCTCTATTTCTTTAGGAGTTATGGTGTTGTTTATATGGTTTATCTGATCCTGATTTAACTTTGGTACCCAGTATCTGTCTAGAAAATTGTCCATTTCATGCAGATTTTCCAGTTTTGTTGAATATAGGTTTTTGTAGTAGGATCTGATGAATTTTTTAATCTCCTCAGATTCTGTAGTTATGTCTCCCTTTTCATTTCTGATTTTGTTAATTTGGGTATACATTCTGTGCCCTCTGGTTAGTCTGGTAAGGGTTTAATCTATCTTGTTGATTTTCTCAAAGAACTAATTCCTTGTTTTTTGATCCTTTGTATAGTTCTTTTTGCTTTTATCTTGGTTGATTTCAGGCCTGAGTCTGATTATTTCCTGTCATCTACTCCTCTTTGGTGTATTTTCTTCTTTTTTTCTAGAGACTTTAGGTTTGCTGTCAATTGCTCTCTCCAGTTTCTTTTGGAGGCACTCAGAGCTATGAGTTTTCCTCTTAGCACTGCTTTCATTGTTTCCCCAAAATTTGGATACGCTGTGCCTTCATTTTCATTAAATTCTAAAATGTCTTTAATTTCTTTCTTTTTTTCTTCCTTGACCAAGTTACCATTGAGTAGAGTGTTGTCCAGCTTCCATGCATATGTGGGCTTTTTGTTGTTGTTATTGTTATTGAAGACCAGCCTTAGTCCATGGTGATCTGATAGGATCTGATGGGATTATTTCAATATTCTTGTATCTGTTGAGGACTATTTTGTGGTCTATTATATGGTCAGTTTTAGAGAAGGAATCACAAGGTGCTGAGAAGAACATATATTCTTTTGTTTTAGAATGAAATGTACATATAATATATATAGAGAGATATATAGCTATAGATATTGATATATAGATATATAGATAAAGATATAGATAGATATATGTTAAAACCATTTGCTTTATAAATTCCACTAGTTTGACTGTGTCTCTGTTTATATTCTCTTTCTATGATCTGTCCATTGCTGACAGTAGGGTGTTGAAGTCTCCCACTATTATTTTGTAAGGTACAATGTATTCTTTGTGCTTCAGTAAAGTTTCTTTTATGAATGTGGTTGCTCTTGCATTTGGAGCATAGATGTTGAGAATTGAGAATTTGTCTTGGTAGATTTTTTTCTTTGATGAATATGAAGTGTCCTTCTTTATCTTTTGGATAACTTTCGGTTGAAAGTCGATTTTATTCAATATTATAATGGCTACTCCAGCTTGTTTCTTGGGCAATTTGCTTAATTTTTTTCAGTCTTTTACTCTAAAATAGTGTTTGTCACTTATGTGCATTTCCTTTATGCAGCAAAATGCTGGGTCCTGTCAAGTATTCCTTCAGTTAGTCTATATCGTCTTATTGTTGAATTGATTCCATTGATGTCAAGAAATATTAAAGAAAAGTGATTGCTGATTCCTCTTATTTTTGTTGTTAAAGGTGGAATTAAGTTCATGTGGCCATCTTCGTTTTGGTTTGTTTATGGAGGATTACTTTCTTGTTTTTTCTAGGGTGTAGTTTTCCTCCTTGTGTTGGAGTTTTACATTATCCTTTGTACAGCTGAATTTATGGAATAATATTGTATACATTTGATTTTATCATGGAATATCTTGGTTTCTCCAACCATGCTAATTGAGAGTTTTACTTGGTATAGTAGGCTGGGCTGGCATTTTTGTTCTCTTAGTGTCTGTAGGACATCTGCCCATGATCTTCTGCCTTTCATCATCTTTTTTGTGAGGCCTATTTTAATTCTGATAGGTCTGCCTTTATATGTTACTTGACTTTTTTCCCTTACCGCTTTTTTTTTTTTTTTGGTTCTTTTTTTCGGAGCTGGGGACCGAAACCCAGGGCCTTGCGATTCCTAGGCAAGCACCCTTACCGCTTTTAATATTCTTTTTTTGTGTTGTGTATTTTGCGTTTTGACTATTATATGACGGGAGGAGTTTCTTTTCTGGTCCAATCTGTTTGGAGTTCTGTAGGTTTCTTGTATGTGAGCATCACTTTCTTTAGGTTAGGCAAGTTTTCTTCTATTATTTTGTTGAAGATATTTACTGGCTACTCAGGTGGGATAATCTTTGCTCTCTTCTATATCTATTATCCTTAGGTTTGATCTTCTCATTTTGTCCTGGATTTCTTGGATAGTTTGGGTTAGGAATTTTGTGCATTTTGCATTTTCTTTGCCTGTTGTGTCAATGTTTTCTATGATTTCTTCTTCACCTGAGTTTCTTTGTTATATATCTTGTGTTCTGTTGTGATGTTTACATCTCTTTCTCCTGATCTCTTTCCTAGGTTTTCTATCTCCATGGTTGTCTATCTTTATTATTTCTTTATTGTTTTTTTTTCCATTTTAAGATCTTTTTGTCAAAACTCCTCAGAGTCTAGCTTTCTGTATGATACTGTGATTCTGGGGTCCTGTGATCCTGGGATCTTGGGGGTGTCAGAGCTCCTGGGATTCAAGTTTTCTCAGGGTGTTGCAGGAGTAGGTGGGGAGCCAGAGCCCTGGGTTTGCTCCAGGCACTGGTGTAAGCTGGAAGGATCCCTGCCCTCTCGTTTGGCAGGGTTTTGTGTTTCCTCAGCTTTTGTGGAGGTCCCAGTTACATTGGGTACTGTGAAAGATGTTGTGTCCTCAACTGTGTTCTTGAGTTTATCAGAGCTCTAGTGCCCTACTTGTGTCTGATCTCTTGGGAGTTGAGCTTTTCCATGATCCTGTGATCCTGGGCATTTCCTAGCATGTGGGAGTAGGGCTCCCTCTGGGTATTGTAAGAATGGATGCAGAGTCAGCACCTCAAGTTTGCTAAGAGTCCAGGTTCAGTCCTGGCTGGGGCAGGGATGGAGTTTCCTGCAAACCTGAATCCTGGGGGACCCGTTGCTCCCAGTGTCAGGGTGTTAGGGTAGATGCTGTGGCCTGTCCCGTGATCCTGTGCATTTCTGAGCACCTGGAAGTAGGGCTTCCTATAAGTGTTGTTAGACTGGGTGTAAACCAGTGCCCAAGGTCTGCTCAGGGCATTGTTCAGACAAGAAGGGCTCTGTGCCCCTGGCTGGGAGGGTGTTCCTGTGTCCCTGTATCCTGGGGTACCCAGTTTTTCAGAGTGTTGGAACAGATGATGTGGCCTCTCCTGTGTTCCTCAGCATCAGAGTACCTGGAAGTTGGGCTCCCTCTGGGTATTATGGGAATGGGTTCAGAGCCATTTTCCAAGGTCTGCTCTGGGCACTAGTTCATACCACAAGGGTCATGCTAGCTTTTTACATCTGTCAGCGTGGACTTTAATTATTCAAGTCTTGATTGGCTCTCAGAGTTTTCTATTTAGATTTCTATGCATATTTGTTGGAATTTAGGCATATGTGTTCATCATATTATTAATATGGGTATTTAATTGAAATAATAGTTGTCGATTGCTTCTATGACAGATATACATTTTTCCTGGTTGTTTTGATGACTGCAAATTCACAGTTGGTTCTTAGTAAAAAGCAGTTCTAATTTTGCTCTTTTCATCACTTTTAAAAAGATTTTCTATATAAATGGCCAGGTTATTTGTGAAAATACACAATTCCTTTCTTCCTTTCCCAACTTCATATTCAAATTATGCTGCTTCCTCTAAAGCATCCAGTATGGTGCTCACTAAGAAGTATTGGAATGTCCATTATTTGGTCCCAAATATCAGAGAGAAGCATTCAGGCCTTCCCAAGTATGTAAATGTGCAGATTTTTCCAATCTGCCCTTACGTGTGCTTTGATAGTTCATCTTCATTCTTGACCTGTCTGGGTGTAGAACCATCATGGAAACACAATGTGTGTGTGTGTGTGTGTGTGTGTGTGTGTGTGTGTGTGCGTGCGTGCATGTGTGTGTGTTTATGAAAATGATTATGAATTTCCAGAAAGAAATAATGAATGAGAAGAACCGCACTGAATATGGGCAGTCCCATGCATCTGGGATGATGGGCTCCGAGATTGAATAAAAGAGAAAGTGGGCTGAGAACTACCATTTATTTTTCCCTGCTTTTTGGTTACAGATGCCATATGACCAGCTGTCTCATGTTCCTGTCACCAATTCATATGATGGACTGAACGAAAGGAAATCCCTAACCCACCATCAAGAACTCCAGTTGGCATTGCTTTCGAAAAAGTTTATGTTACTTCCTTAATTGACCTCTTGTAATGGTGACCTAAGCCATTCTTTTATGTAGAACTTGATTTGTAAGTACCCTGAAGATTCTCTTAAATAGTCCATTATCCACAGAGGAGAGGGACCCTTGGAATATAGAAGTGGATTCCATTTTCTTTCTCATTTGAGCCATTCAGTGCCTTCTCCTATTTTTATTTTAACTTGAATTTTTTTTTTATCAGACGTCTCTGTAGAGCTCAGGCTCATCGGGAACTCACAATTTCCTTGTGTGCCTTCTAAAACTCTGATGTCAGGAGTGAAAAGCACATCTTACCTATCTTTACTTTTTAAATCCTTCAAAAAAAATCCCTGTAATGTTCTAAAAATGTCACCAGTGTTCCCTCTGTGGTATCATTCCTTCTATCCTGGGATACTTCTTCTTCTTTCATTTATTTATTGGATATATTTCTTTATTTACATTTCAATGTTATTCCCTTTCCCAGTTTCCTGTCCATAAGCCCCCTATCCCCTTTCCCTCCCCCATAAGGGTGTTCCCCCCCTCCACCGCCTCTTATCACATTCCCCTGCACTGGGGGTCCAACCTTGGCAGGACCAAGGACTTCCCCTTCCACTGGTGCCCCAACAAGGCTATTCTCTGCTACATATGCAGTTGGAGCCCTGGGTCAGTCCATGTATAGTCTTTGGGTAGTGATTTAGTCCCTGGAAGCTCTGATTGGTTGACATTGTTGTTCTTATGGTGTTGCAAGCCCCTTTAGCTCTTTCAATTCTTTCTCTAATTCCTCCAATGGGGATCCCATTCTCAGTTCACCTCTGTATTTGATATACTCTGGTAGTGTCTCTCAGGAGAGATCCATATCCAGTTTCTGTCAGCATGTACTTCTTAGCTTCATCAATCTTATCTAATTTTGGTGGCTGCATATATATGGGCTACATGTGCAGCAGGTTCTGAATGGCTGATCCTTCAGTCTCTGCTCTAAACTTTGCCTTCATATCCCTCCTATGGATATTTTTGTTCCCCTTTTAAGAAGAAGTGGAAGCATATGATACTTCTTTTAAAGTGCATGCTTTCAACCTAGCCCCAGGCTCCCAGAATAATGACTCAGACTCAACATATATTTACAAATGCCGAGGCTATGTAGCTAGGCTCACTCACTAATTAGATAGTAATTTAAAATATCCATCTATACTAATCTATATTCTGATACATGGCTGGCTACCTCTGAGGGGTTATCATGAGTCTGTCCTACTCCCATCTTCTTTCCAGGGGACTCCACTCACACCTCGCTCAATCTCAGAATTCTTTTTGCCTACCAGATGCTCCATCTCATACTCTACCTTTTCCCATAGGACATGTTTTTATTTTTGTTTTAATTGGTAGGTGCTGCATCTATACAATACGTAAGATATTCTCTCTATGTATATTTACTACAATAACCTTGCTGACGCTCCCCCAGCTCCAGGCATATTCTGATTCATTTCTCATTGCTTGATCCTTCTCTCATAGCACGGTTTGCAGGGTACTCTCCCAAGGGCTCTACATATATTTTCCCTAGTTTCTCTTCAACCCTTTGTTTCCCCTTACCTTATATGTTCTTCATGGCACTAGTCATATTTTAACACAGCACAGATTCTAGGTGTTTTATACTGATTATTTTCTCTCTTACCCCAACACATCTATTTACATACATGTGATACATACACAGTTATGATATGTTGGCCATTACCCAGCAGGTGCAGAGAGCACATGTGGCACACAGCAGAAATCAAGCTGGTCACTAAGAACCAAATTGAATTTAACTAGGAAATATACTGCACTTATAATGAGGCTACCTTAACCATGCTTTTACCTAGGTTTACTATACAAGTTTATTTTATTTTCTAAAGTATTTCATGTGTGTTGGTAGTTAGGTATGTACACACATGTGCAATTGCCTGCAGAGTAGAGAAAAGAGCATCTGATCCTGTGTAGCTATAGTTAAAATGAGTTACGTGCCATCCAATATGCATGTCGTGAACCAAACTCAGGTGCAGCAAAAAAGCATTGTGTACTTTTATCCACTGATTCCTTTGTTCAGGCACATATATCTTTCTTTAAGGAATATTAATTCCCAAGCTAATATTGTTGCTATCCAGAAACAAGTATCATGATCCATGCAATTTTTCCACACAAAAAGACAACTATTTTCCTATGTTAAAGAAACAAGACAGAATGCAGACATTGCTACATGTGAGGAAAGCTGTGATTGTCGTCAAATACTCTGCCACAACATAAAAGAAATCAGTGTGCAAAGAATTCAGTATGGAAAATTTAAGGTATCTTTATAGAGAGACAATTTGAACATATAAGATCTGGCCATGACAATGCAATGATTAGAAACGAAAGAAGGCATAGGCTCTGTCTGAGAACTGGAGATACTGAAATATCTCAACACTAACAATGGTAAAGAAGAGGTTTAACATTCACTGAGATTTTTAATTTCAAGTATTCAGGATCTACAGGGCTTTCCAACTCTCTTTCCTCAGTAATTGCAATCAACTTCTTACCTTGGAGTGCTTGACAAAGTTAAAACAAAGAAGTTTTGTAGAAGAAAGGACAGGCAATCAACGATGAAGAATGTCTTGTCTGCTGCAAACAAAAGAGGCTTCCAATGCATCCCTTCAGAATTTAACAAAAGAGTCAGAACAGTCTGCAGAGATTTCTGTAAATACAGATTCACGCCCACAAGCTCAGCTTAGGGCAGGGAATAGAGTCTGTGACTGGTGAAACCCAGGCTCCCACAGAAGTTTGCCAGCCCTTTAGGGCAGGCCTACCCCTAAATGAAGCTCTGTCCCCAACAGGGAGCTGAGCTAACTAAAAGTTTTGCCTTACTCAAAGCCAACCTTCTCCATACATTGAGGCAAACATTGCAATCTACCTTGAATTCATTAGACTTTACATCTTCATTCTTCTCTCATACAACACACCTCAACTACACTTTCGCCCCCACCCCATTCCTTCCAGTTTCTCCTCATCACTTCTCTCCCCCAGATCCATTCCTCTTCAGTTTCCCTTCTGAAAAGGGTAGGCCTCCTAGGGATATCAACTGAACACTGCATACAAGTTAGAGTAAGACTAGACACAAATCTTCACAGCAAGATTGTGTGAATCCACCCAGTAGGAGGAAAGGGTCCTAAGGATAGAGAAAAGAGTCAGAAATGCTGCCCATTTTTAGGGGCCCTACAAGAATGCCAAGTTGCACAACTTTAACATATATGTAGAGAACATAGCTCAGACCCATGTAGGCTCCCAAATAAAATAATTTTTGGGAGAGATGGAAGAGATGGTGTCTCTCCAGATATGACTACTGTCCATTGTTCCAGAGGACCCAGGCCTTATCCCTGTCACCTCCATGACAGCCTACAACTATTGCCTGTGATTTCATTTCCAGGGGATCCAACATCCACTTCTAGCCTTCACAGGCACCATATATGCACACATATGGTGTTTATATGAGCATACATGCAGAAGATTTTAATTAAATCATATAAAATAAATAAATCTTTAAAAATATATGAAAAGGAAGTCTGTTCCAAGAGTATACAGACACATAGTTCAGATCTGCTTGAGATTTAGATTAGTAATTTATAGTTAAATTAAATTAAAAATATGTATGTTATTAAAACAATCTGGTTTATTCCCTAAGCATTAACAAATGCTATGTGTTTAACCTCTGGCTAGCATCCAGCAGAGATGTAATAGTCTAGAGACCATGACATGTCTACTAGCATAATATTGGATGCCACAGAAAGATCTCTGTGGAAAGCACAATTTGTCAAAATTTGCTGCTGCTTTCTAGCCAGGCTTTGGAAAACTTGTAAATGGAAACAAAGCAAGCATTTTCTATGAGACAGACTGACACTAAAGGAGACAGTTTTGAACCCTTTGTAAACTGAAGCCATCAAATTCATTTTGGACACCTGCCTTCATTTGGTGATATAGAAGCCACAAGAAAGCAGAAAAATCATCCATTATGAGAGGATACCTCTGAGAAATACAAAGGGAATTTTGATTTTAGTCTCCCGAATCTTCCATTAGTCTTCTCGATAATTCTATGCCACCCCCTCCTTGAGATAATATTTTTTTACACTGTGCTTGAACTTAAGGAAGCATAGTGGAATGATGATTTTAGGGGAAGACATTTATTAAACATCGACTTAGATATAATCAAAAGCTAAAGGATGTTGTTCAGAGTTTATTCAACACTGTCAAAAAAGAATACCCTGTCCTTGCTATCAGGCTTATAAAACACCTGATGTTTCAATTGAGTAAAACTGTGACTATTGTATCTATGTCAATTGAATATAATGAAGGAGAAAAGGATTTAATGCATCTCTATTTCAACAGCACTCATGACCAATAATTACTATGAAAAGTGTGTTTCTCTCCCGAGCAATGATGACCACTTAGATATTATTCAAATACCCTACAAAACCAGATAATATGATAGTTTTTCAGAGAGTTTCAAAAGCTTTGGGCACTATTCAAATATATGCATCATTTTTTTTCTTTTTTGGGGGGAGGGGTGGCGGTGTCTTCTTTAATGCTAGGTTCTTAAGCAGGAGAATGCCAGCAACTGAACCAATAGCATATGGCTCAGGAAATTGTCTCGAGATACTTTTTTTAATTAGTAGAATCAGAATACATCAAAGGGTACCATGGGCCCACCCATATGTTTCAGTGTTAGAAATATAGGTTATATATTCCTTATCTTTAAATGCTTTTTTATATATTATAAATTATATATATTATGTATGTAATATATATAATTACATTCACGAAATATTCCTGTAACAGATATTAGCCTTGATCTCGCTAGGTAATAGAAGATGGTTTTTGACTTCTGAGCCTCCAGCCTTCACCTGCTCAGTGGTGGGATTATAGATATGGTATGCCATGCTCAGTGTATGTAGTGAGAGGGGTTGAAACCAAACTTAGTGTTTCCCAGGTATAAGCAGTCTGCCAATTGAGTTGATACCTCATTCTTCTAATATCCTAATTTAAAAACTAAAAGCATAACAAGCAATATTTAAAAATGATCGTTAAGTTTGCATCACTGAACTTCCCTGTTATCAATCAATTTCATTTTATTATTTAATTATAAGTAGGGATGCTGGAAAATTATAAATTTATAAAAATAGTTAAAGTTACAAAATGTAATTTAAAATGAGTTGCTTTGAAGCTTGCCTAATTCAGTATTTTCTTATTAGAGCAAAATACTATCTATCCATCCATGGAATTACAATTGATTCAAAGAAGGTCTAATATAGAGGAACAGTGTGTGGACTGAACAAATAGACTATTTTCAACTTGAGGTTAGTTTCTGGTCTTACATGAACCCACCGTCCCCTAATTTAGTAAGAGAAATGTTGTTGAAGCCTGTTCAGCTACTTGTTAATAAAACTCTTCATTTTCTTCCTTTTGTTCTTTGGAAAGTATGAGTATTTTATTTCATATGTTGTTATTAAAAATAATTTTCCATATAATATAATCTGATTATAATCCCCCAACTCCTCACAATTCTCCCCATTTTCCCACTTAGCCAACTCCAAGTCTTTTTTATCTATCACTTTAGAAAACATTAAAAAACACTAGCATTATTAAAAGAACATACAAAGACAAAGTTAAAGTATGAGAAACATACACATGTTTAAAATTCACAAAAACACAAAATCAAAATTCATAATACTGAGCAAAAGACCAGTAGGTTGAGAAAATGTTTAAACAAAGCACTATAAAACCAAGTTTCCAGAAATACCTTGGAATTTGTTTTCTGTTGACCAACTATTGTTGGGCAGGAGGTCCACCCTTACATTTAATTTTACACAAAGAGACTCCATTGTAGACAACTAATTTTTCAACTGGACAAAACTTCTAAGTTTGGGATGGGAAATTGTTTCTACTTCCTGTCTCAGTGCTGGACTCATCTGGTTTAGTATTTCCAGGCCCAGTGCATGCTGCCAGGCCCTGAGTTCCTATGTGTGGGAATCTTATTCTTTGAGTAAGGCATTGATTCCTTTGTGTCTTTTCTACCCTCCAATTCTTATAATCTTTTTGCTTCCTCTTCCTGTGACATCCTGAACCTTGAGAAGAGGAATATGATGGAGACATCACATTTAGGACTATTACAAGGTCTCTAAACTCATCATTTTCTAAGCAGAGGAGTTCAAAATTAATAGTAAAAGTGATTGCTTGCACATTTTATTAGAGAGAATTATGTATGAAATATGTATTGTGTTTGTGTAATCAACATTTAATTATAGTCTGACTGACATAAACCAGAAAACCTCAAATGTATGATATCAAAAAATTCAGACTTGATGATGTAAATTAACAAATTATCAATTAAAAGCACAATGGGTGCTACTATGAAAGAGGATATAGGCTAAGGTAGGAATTCAAATGAGTTACATCTAACACAGATATTACCATGAATCTTGGGGCTGAGAGCAGAGCATAATTCCTGAAATATAAAGTGCAGATATAAGTAGAGAAACATGTAGAAACGCATACATGTGACAAAGGGCATTTTAGAAAAGCAACAACAGCAAAATCAAAACCAACAATAACAAAAAAAATGTAAAATCAGAGAAAGGAATGGCCCATACAAGAGATGAAGGGAAACTGTGTCAGGCATGAAGCTCAATAGTAAGTCAGTAAAAGAATATGGATAAGAAAACTGGAAGAAGATGATAAGAAGAAAATCAAGTCATTAGAAAAATTAGAATTCTGGAGTTAGCATTTTATTCTGGGTATAAAAATGATTCAGGAAATAATGCTTAAAATCTATAAGGTGCAAACATTAAAACAAATAGGCTAAAGCCACACTGTATCCATAATCATCATGAATTTAGTGTGTGTTGATATCAGCTAAAGTGAAGAGTTAGCCAAATGTGGGAAAAATGGAAACATCTGCATTCACACTCCCTCGTTAGTGGGGATTGGGTTCTAAAACCAACATTCAATTTCCCTAAAATAAAGATTATAGAAAGAACTGCATTATTCAGAACGACAACATTTGAAATATGTATGATCAACAGAACAGAATTTCAAGAAACATGCTACAAAAGTTGATATAGCTAAAAAGGAAAGATGAAGAAAAAGAAAAAAAGAAAATTAAATATAACTCTCTACTTCACATATTCCTTTCTCTGTAAAAGTTCTAATTTTAGGACAATTTTTATCTTAAATATTTCAACAAACATAACAAATTAGCTACATAAGAGATTAACAATAGTCAATAAATAATCAGTTACAATAGATTCTGTGATAAATATTAAATTTCTCTGTCTTTATCTCAGCTCAGTCTCCATCTCTGCTTCTGTCTAGGGCTTCCTCTCTTCTCCCTGACCCCACTCTCATTTTTGGGCTCATTGTTTTGCACCCATTGCCTTTCTTCTAATGAGAGACGCTTTAGTGCCTGTGAGGTGAGGTACTATGAGGTAAAGGATCTCAGGCTTGCAACAGAGCATTGATCTGCCACACAGTTTCACTAAACATAGCCCAGTGGTACCATCGTAACTATCTGTTAGCCTAGATAGATACTGTAACTAGCTGTTATACTGTACACTGAGTGTAGCCTCTGAACAAAGCCATGATTCAAATCCTAGGTCTGATAGAGCATGTAGGTATGGGAGTTCAGCATCTTCCTCAGAGTGGAAAATGATTTAAAACTCATGAATGTTTCATCTTTAAAATTTTCCATTTAATATTTTGCTACATGGAAGACTGCTTTCAAGTAAAATGGCAGAAAGCAACCGCTGACTAGAGAGCCTACTGGACTGTCTAATAGAAGTTTAGTTAAGATTTAACAAATGGGTAAATTGAAAACAAAAGACTAGAAAATTATAGATACTATGTGCAACATTGAGTAAACAAAAATAGAAATGACTATTTTAATGTCTCTGTGATGTACATATAAAGAAGAAAATCTATTTAAAGTCAAAGAACTGCATTATTTAGAAATACATTTGAACTATGTATGATCAACAGAACAGAATTTCACAAAACATGGAATAAAATTGATATAGTTAAAAAGAGAAAGATAAAGAAATCCAAAGATTACAACTCTCCACTTCACATTTTACTCATCTCTGTAAAGGTTCTAATTTTAAGACAACATTTTTTTAAAGATTTCAACAGTTTAAGCAGTACACTCAAGAAGTTTACTTGATATTTTAGTACATTCTATTTAATAACAGAATATAGCTATCTGAATTGCATGGAATATTTACCAAGCTGGACTTTATTGTAGGTATAAAACAAATGCAAACATTAAAGTAATCGAAAAGCCCTCTCCATGATCTCATATTACAAAGGAATGAACTAGAAACCATAACACAAATAAAATAGGGAGACATTTAAATCCATGAAAATTGTGACCACTTGTCAATCATCTGTGGGTTAGTGAAAGTCCCCAGGAAAACATAGAATACTAGGAAAGTTAAAGTAGAACAAAAGAAAATAAATGTAGTCTAAAAAGTCAACATGAAAATGGGACATGGAGCTGAGTGGCTCAGAGTTAAAATTTCTAATCAGAAAGGCTCCCACCTTACCAATGAATGAGTATGGTCTGTGTTATTTATCATTTTTGTTCATGAAAAAAAATGGAGTCAGGATCCAAACAGCAAAGATCCAAACAGATTTCAAATGAAGTGAAAATATTAAACTGATTGATAAAAATTAGTGTGACACTAATCCAAACAGGAAAATACTAAAATCGATGTCTCCTGGCCTGAGAAGGTAAAGTTTGTAAAGTGCTTTGCTGTGCACTTCAGAACAAATAATTTTAAAAAGCCAGCAGTCGTAACTGACCTGGATCCCCAGGATTAGATCTCTCAGATACTGAGACACCAACTGGGCAGCATAAACCAGCTGATATGAGGCCCCCATCACATATATAGCAGAGGACTGCTGGGTCTGGACTCAGCAGAGAAGATACACCTAATCCTCCAGAGACTTGGGGCCCCAGGGAGTGAAAAGTTCTACTGTGGTGGTGGGGTGTGGTGGTGACATACTCTTGGAGATGGGAGCAGGGAGAAGGTGTGGGATGTGGAACAGACAGAGGGTGGGCTGGGAGGGGAGATAAAGTCTGAACTATAAAAAAAAGGATTAAAGAATAAATAAGAAAAAAAACAGAAGAAATAAATTTTCATTAAAAGAAGAGCCAGGTACTATAGCATGCACTTGTAATTTCTGTGTTAGAAAGTCTGAGAGTGGTAGGGCTTGCTGGCAGTCAGCCTGACATACTGAGCAAGTCTCATCTGACTGTGAGAACCCAGGTTATAAAACAATGTGGGCAGAATCTCAGAAATAAAACATGTGTTTTTCTTTGGTCATGCACGCGCACACACACACACACACACACACACACACACACACACATACACACACACACAATCACATAAGCACACATAGACGTAATCACACAAACACACACACAATCACATAAACACATACACAATCATACAAATGCACACACACATACACACACACACTATCACAGAAACTTACACATAGATAAAGAAAAAAATAAAGATTAGTCTCTAATAAAATTGACAAATATTGAAAACAAGAATATACAATGGACCTGTGTGATGACTCAACAAATCTGAGTGCACATCCCAACATAAAGCTTGTGAAAGTTCCCATTATCCTGCTCTAGTCAGCAGCTCATCAGAAATAGGATGGGCTTTAAAAACACAAGAAAGTATGTTTTTGTATGAATTTAATCCCAATATTCTGAAAGCTGAGATAAGCACATCTCTGCCATTTTATATCAAGTATTGTCCACATAGGAATTTCTATGTCAGACAGTGAACATAGTTAATATGTTTTTTAAAAGTCAAGGATGATAATATGATCTGATTATTATTACACCATTAAAAATTGGAATCATTATTTCAGAGTTAACCAAAAAAAAATCATGGGATTTTATGACCTCACTGGAGAATTGCATTAACTGTTTAGAAAACTATAATCATTATTACATAATCCTTTCTATAGTCAAATAAAATAAGCTCAAATTTTTAAAATGAGAACAATATAACCATTATCCCCAAACTAGACACTTTACAGGTTACACAACACAAAACAGTTGTTAGAATACTTATAAACCAATATCTTTTTTGACATAAATATCTCAGCAAAATACTGTTGAATTCTGTGGTAGATATATTTGAGCTGATTTAAACACTGCCTGAAGTAGACATTTATTGAAAAGTTACATTGGACCTGATAACATCTACAAAGTTTATATTTTAAAAAATTATTAAAAGTTATTTTAACGTGAACAATCAGATGACTTCATATCTCACTTATTTTGAATTTCTTCAAAGAAACGCAACACTTTAAATACTGGGTTCACCAAGCATACATAGTCTCTATACAGTTGTATTTAAAAGTCACTAATGAAGAATTTGATCCAAAATGCCTTCAGAAATTTATCTATTAGTACTCAAGTCTCTGATATAAAATGGAATTGTGTTTTCATATAGTCAACAAAAATTATGCAACATCCTTAAAATCATCTGAGTAACTATTATTTTTAACACAATAGACTCACTATCAATACTTGCTGTACATCTTTTAAAAGTGGAAGATAGGTGGGATTTCAAGTTGGTACAACCACTCTAGAAATCAGTCTGGAGGTTCCTCAGAAAATTGGACATATTACTATCTGAGGACCCAGCTATACCACTCCTGGGCATACACACATAAGATGCTACAGCATATAACAAGGACACATGCTCCACTATGTTCATAGCAGTCTTATTTATAATAGCCAGAGGCTGGAAAGAACCTAGATGTCCTTCAGCAGAGGAACGGATACAGAGAATGTGGTACATCTATACAATGGAGTACTGAGGTATTAAAAACAATGACTTCATGAAATTCATAAGCAAATGGATGGATCAAGAAAATATCATCCTGAGTGAAGTAACCCAATCACAAAAACAAACAAACAAACAAACAAACAAACCAACAACAACAAAAAAAACCACATGGTATGCATTCACTGGTAAGTGGATATTAGCCCTAATGCTCTGATTACCCAAGATACAATCCACCGACCATATGAAGCTCAAAGAAAAGGATGACCAACATGCAGATGCTTCAGTCCTTCTTAGAAGGGGGAACAAAAATATTCATAGGAGGAGATAATGGAAATAAAGTTTGGAGCAGAGACTAAAGGAATGGCCCCACCTGGGGATACAACCCATGTATATACAGCCACCAAACCCAGACAATATTGCTGATGCCAAGAAGTACATGCTGACAGGAGCCTGATATAGCTGTCTCCTGAGAGGCTCAGCCAGAGCATGACAAATACAGAGGCAAATGCTCATAGCCAACCATTGATCTGAGAACAGGGTCCTCATTGGAGGAGTTAGAGAAAGGATTGAAGGAGCTGAAGGGGTTTGTAACATCATAAGAACAACAATACCAACCAACCCAGAACTCCCAGGGACTAAACCACCATCCAAATAGTACACATGGACAGACCCATAGCTCCAGCTGCATATGTAGCAGAGAATGGTCTGTTGAGCACCAGAGGGAGGAGAAGCCCTTGGTCCTGCCAAGGCTGGACACCCTAGTGTAGGGAAATGTCAGGGCAGAGAGACAGGAAGGAGTGGGTGGTTGGGTGGGTGAATGGGGATAACATTGAAATATAAATTTAAAAAATACAATTAAAATATTGTTAGCTAAAAAATGGCAGATAATTCTAATTTTTTACATTTGGTTGAGTTCATAGATAGATAACACAGAGATTTAAATGAACAGCTGTACTAAAAGTTTAAATTGCTGTTGATTAAAATTGGAATCCAACTTTTAAAAGTATAGTATCTTAATAGGAATATGTCACAGTAAGAATTCATTTCACTTCATTTTGGTCTGAAAGTGTAATGGCATTCCTATGAAGATCTCAACAAGCTATATCTTTCTCATTAAGAGTTAGACAACCACATTCACAAATCCAAGAAGAAAGAACTTGCCATAGATTATCTCAAACAATGTTGTTGAGAAGAAATTAATTTTAAGAAATTTTTTTGTATTTTGTTCAGGGCTCCTAAAGAGTAGACTGCAATTACTATGTAGCAATCATAAGTTCCCATGTTGGCCATGAAGTAAAGTAGTGAATCTCGCAGCAGAGGTTATAGTTGTGCTCACTGACTTTTCCCTAGAGCACAAAGTCCATGTAACAAGGAAAGAGCAGTTCTAACAGATACTGCTGAAGCCATCACAGATCACACAAAAGGAGAACAGGACAAGATTCAGACTCTATTCATACATCAAGGAAAAAAGAACACAGGGGCGAGGAAGAAGCATGGCAGGTAAAAGCAAAAGTGCCAGACCTGAGAAAGTGATTTGATTGTTGGTAGCCACACAGTGGAAGGAGAGGACCAACTGCTCCAAATTGCTCTCTGCCCTTCATAGTTGCATCATGGTATTTCTCATTTCCATACTCCTACTTATACAAATAAATAAGTGGGGGCTGGAGAGATGGCTCAGAGGTAAAGAGCACTGACTGCTCTTCCAGAGGTCCTGAGTTCAATTCCCAGTTCAATTCACATGGTGGCTCACGACAATTTGTAATGAATCCAATGCCCTCTTCTGGTTTGTGTGAAGACAGCTATAGTGTACTCACATATATAAAATAAATAAATCTTTAAAAAATAAATAAGTAAGTGTAATAAAATCTGTTTTTAAAAATATTAACATGAATCTTGAACTTAAAGGAACAATTTAAAATTTGAGAAACCTGTTTTTGCTGGAGAGGTTAAACAAACCCATATTAGAACTTAAAGCAAAATCCATTTAAAATGTAAAAAAACTTCATTAATTGAATGACTACAAATTATAAGCTGTGCAAAAGGAAAACTTACAGGCACAGCTGTCCATGGAATGGCATTGCTATGAAAGTCATAGCAAGGAATCTCTAGGGAAAACTGAACAGCTAGAATAGCACAATTTATCATCTTTAACTCAGAGATATCCTGCAGTTAGTGAGCATGGTAGAGTGCAGAGGAAAACACTTGATGTAAATCATGGGGCTGCACATGTACGTATGTACACTTTTTTCCACTCACAAGTGCACATGTAACATGTAGACATACAGACAACACATTATAATGTCAATAATGGGATTCCACATGCATACCTCTGCACAAGCAAAATGTAAACATGCAGATAACATGAAAACAAATAAAATGGCTACATAAACATTCGTTAGGAGAACGAAAACATTCCTGACCTGATTCTATTACAATTGCAATTATGATACCATATCAGCTTTCTGGGGGTGTTACATTTAGTAGAAAATAAATCAAATATTCACTCATTTGCTACAACTACATATAAATTTATAACTATCTCAATATGAAAAAATCATCTCAAAATATATCAGACAGTGTAAAATCCCTCTATAACGTCTAACTGAATTTAACTGGCAAATATTATACACAGGCACACATTGCTAGGTAAACTGAAGTGACCATGTAAAAGTTAAAGGCAATTTTAGCAGTATGGAAAATACCTTCCATTAAACAAAACAAATGAAGAGATATAAAGAAATAAATGTATTCCAAATTACAAATTATAAAAACTTTCATCAATCAATAAACTCTGATTGTTTTCCTCACACAATTCCTCCCAGATCCTCTCCATGCAACTTCAAGCACCACCCCCCGAAACAAACAGGCAAAAACCAAAGAGAATAAAATTAACAAAGAAAACAAATCACAAAAAAATTACATTCAATATATTTTAGGATGAAAGGTTATATATTGATCATTGCATTTGGAAAAGTATTGATTGGTAGACATATTTTTTTTAAATAAAGTTTTAGTTTGAATGTATTTAGTATCATCATACAGTTGACAGAAATATTTCTATCCTTAGGCATCAAAAATAGATTTGAGGGGTAGAAAGATAGCACATTGGTTAATTGCATGGACGACACTTTTAGAAGATATGAGTTCATTTCCCAGCCTCCATTTCTGATGGCATCCAACTGCTTATAACTCCAGCTCCATGGTCATTGATTTCCTCTTTTTGTATCCACAGGTACACACAACCACACACAGATATACACATGTACATCATTAAAAACAAAATAAATCTTTTAAAATGAATATGCTTGTAAAATATTAAATTTTACTTTACATGGATTGAGATTTAAATTTACTTGGAATAAATTTCCATTTAAAGGTACAATTTCATAATTATTTTTCTATAACCATCTAAACATCTTAAGAAGGTTTCATTCATTTAAACACTTACCTATGCATTTTTGAAAAGCTAAACAGTTTTGTAAACTTAAACAAAATTTATTCTTTTTTTCTCATTTTTTATTTTATATTTTCAGAATCTGAATTTTTTTCCTCCACTTTTATTAAATTGGGTAGTTCTTATTTACATTTCAATTGTTATTACCTTTCCCGGTCTCCAGGCCAACATCCCCCAACCCCTCCCACTCCCCTTCTATATGGGTGTTTCCCTCCCCATTCTCCCCCCAATTACCACCTTTCCCCCCAACAATCACTTACACTGGGGGTTCAGTCTTGGCAGGACCAAGGGCTTCCCCTTCCACTGGTGCTCTTACTAGGCTATTCATTGCTACCTACGCAGTTGGAGCCCAGGGTCAGTCCATGCATAGTCTTTGGGTAGTGGCTTAGTCCCTGGAAGCTCTGCTTGGTTGTCATTGTTGTTCATATGGGGTCTCTAGTCCCTTCAAGCTCTTTCAGTCCTTTCTCTGAATCCTTCAATGGGGGTCCCGTTCTCAGGTCAGTGGTTTGCAGCTGGCAATTGCCTATGTATTTGCCATATTCTGGGTGTGTCTCTCAGGAGAGATCTACATCCGGTTCCTGTCAGCCAGCACTTCTTTGCTTCATCCATCTTATCTAGTCTGGTGGCTGTATATGTATGGGCCACATGTGGGGCAGGCTCTGAATGGGTGTTCCTTCTGCCTCTGTTCTAAACTTTGTCTCCATATTCCCTCCCAAGGGTATTCTTGTTCCCCTTTTAAAGAAGGAGTGAAGCATTCGCATTTTGGTCACCCTTCGTGAGTTTCATGAGTTCTGTGCATCTAGGGTAATTCAAGCATTTGGGCTAATAGCCACTTATCAGTGAGTGCATACCATGTGTGTTTTTCTGTGATTGGGTTACCTCACTCAGGGTGATATTTTCCAGTTCCATCCATTTGCCTATGAATATCATAAAGTCATTGTTTTTGATAGCTGATTAGTACTCCATTTTGTAGATGTACTACATATTCTGTATCCATTCCTCTGTTGAAGAGCATCTGGATTCTTTCCAGCTTCTGCCTATTATAAATAAGGCTGCTATGAGCATAGTGGAGCATGTGTCTTTGTTATATGTTGGGGCATCTTTTGTGTATATGCCCAAGAGAGGTATAGCTGGGTCCTCAGGTAGTTCAATGTGCAATTTTCTGAGGAACCTCCAGACTGATTTCCAGAATGATTGTGCCACTCTGCAATCCCACCAGCAATGGAAGAGTGTTCGTCTTTCTCCACATCCTTGCCAGCATCTGCTGTCACCGCAGTTTTTGATCTTAGCCAACCTGACTGGTGTTAGGTGGAATCTCAGGGTTGTTTTGATTTGCATTTCCCTTATGACTAAAGATGTTGAACATTTCTTTAGGTGCTTCTCAGACTTTTGGCATTCCTCAGCTTGAATTCTTTGTTTAGCCCTGAACCCCATTTTTAATAGGGTTATTTTCTCCCTAAAGTCTAACTTCGTGAGTTCTTTGTATATTTTGGATATAAGGCCTCTATCTGTTGTAGGATTGGTAAAGATCTTTTCCCAATCTGTTGGTTGCCGTTTTGTCCTAACAACAGTGTCCTTTGCCTTACAGAAGCTTTGCAGTTTTATGAGATCCCATTTGTGGATTCTTGATCTTAGAGTATAAGCCATTGGTGTTTTGTTAGGAAAATTTTCTCCAGTACCCATGTATTTGAGATTATCCCCAACGTTTTCTTCTATTAGTTTGAGTGTGTCTGGTTTGATGTGGAGGTCCTTGATCCACTTGGACTTAAGCTTTGTACAGGGTGATAAGCATGGATCAATCTGCATGCTTCTACATGCTGACCTCAGGTTGAGCCAGCACCATTTGCTGAAAATGCTATCTTTTTTCCATTGGATGTTTTTGGATCCTTTGTCAAAAATCATGTGACCATAGTTGTGTGGGTTCATTTCTGGGTCTTCATTTCTATTCCATTGGTCTATCTGTCTGTCTCTGTACCAATACCATGCAGTTTTTATCACTATTGCTCTGTAATACTGCTTGAGTTCAGGGATAGTGATTCCCCTGGAAGTCCTTTTATTGTTGATGATAGTTTTAGCTATCCTGGCTTTTTTTTATTCCAGATGAATTTGCAAATTGTTCTGTCTAACTCTATGAAGAATTGCGTTGAAATTTTGATGGGGATTGCATTGAATCTGTAAATCGCTTTTGGTAAAATGGCCATTTTTACAAAATTAATCCTGCCAATCCATGAGCATGGGAGATCTTTCATCTTCTGAGATCTTCTTCAATTTCTTTCTTCAGAGGCTTGAAATTCTTATCGTACAGATCTTTCACTTGCTTGGTTAAAGTCACACCGAGGTATTTTATATTATTTGGGACTATTGTAAAGGATGTTTATTTCCCTAATTTCTTTCTCAGCTTGTTTCTCTTTTGTGTAGAGGAAGGCTACTGATTTGAGTTAATTTTACACCCAGCCACTTTGCTGAAGTTGTTTACCAGCTTTAGTAGTTCTCTGGTGGAACTTTTGGGATCACTTAAATATACTATCATGTCATCTGCAAATAGTGATATTTTGACTTCTTCTTTTACAATCTGTATCCCCCTGATCTCCTTTTGTTGTCTGATTGCTCTGGCTAGAACTTCAAGAACTATATTGAATAAGTAGGGAGAGAGTGGGCAGCCTTGTGTACTTCCTGATTTTAGTGGGATTGCTTCAAGTTTTTCTCCATTTAGTTTAATGTTAGTGACTGGTTTGCTATATATGGCTTTTACTATGTTTAGGTATGGGCCTGAATTCCTATTCTTTCCAGGACTTTTAGCATGAAGGGGTGTTGAATTTTGTCAAATGCTTTCTCAGCATCAAATGAAATGATCATGTGGTTTTTATCTTTCAATTTGTTTATATACTGGACTACATAGATGGTTTTCCGTATATTAAACCATCCCTGCATCCCTGGAATGAAGCGTACTGGATGTGTTTTGGATTTGGTTTGCAAGAATTTTATTGAGTACCTTTGCATCGATATTCATAAGGGAAATTGGTCTGAAGTTCTCTTTCTTTGTTGGGTCTTGATGGATTTAGATATAAGAGTAATTGTGGCTTCATAGAAGGAATTTGGTAGTGCTTGGATAGTATTGTTATGAAGTCTTCTATGAAGGTCTGTTAGAACTCTGCCCTGAACCCATCTGAACCTAGGCTCTTTTGTTTGGGAGATTTTTAATGACTGCTTCTATTTCTTTAGGAGTTATGGGGTTGTTTAAATGGTTTGTTTGTTCCTGATTTAACTTCAATACCTGGTATCTCCCTAGGAAATTGTCCATTTCCTCCAGATTTTCAAATTTTGTTGAATATAGGATTTTGTAGTAGGATCTGAATATTTTTTGAATTTTCTCTTACTCTGTTGTTATGTCTTCCTTTTCATTTCCAATTTTGTTAATTTGGACACACTGTGTCCTCTTCTTAGTGTGGCTAAGGGTTTATCTATCTTGTTGATTTTCTCAAAGAACAAACTTTTGGTTCTCTTAAATCTTTGTATAGTCCATTTTGTTTTCAACTTGGTTGATTTCAGCTCTGAGTTTGATTATTTCCTGCCTTTTACTCCTCCTGGGTGTGTTCGGTTCTTTTTGTTCTAGAACTTTTATTTGTGCTGTCAAGCTGCTGATATATGCTCTCTCCTGTTTCTTTTTGGAGGAACTGAGAGCTATGAGGTTTCCTATTAACACAGCTTTCATTGTGTCCCATAGGTTTGCATATGTTGTACCTTCATTTTCATTAAATTCTAAGAAGTCTTTAATTTTTTTCTTTATTTCTTCCTTGACAAGGTAATCATTTAGTAGAGAATTGTTCAACATCCATATATATGTGGGCATTCATTCCTTACTGTTATTGAAGACCAGCTTTAGCCCATAATGGTCTGGTAGGACACATGTTATTATTTCTATCTTTCTGTATCTGTTGAGGCTTCTGTTGTGATTTTGGAGAAAGTACCATGAGATAGTCAGAAGAAGGTATACCCTTTTGTTCTCGATAGAATGTTCTATAAATACCTGTTAAATCCATTTGGTTCATGATATCTCTTAGTCTGTCTATGTCTCTGTTTAATTTCTGTTTCCATGATCTGTCCATTGATGAGAGTGGGGTGTTGAAATCTCCTACTATTATTGTGTGATGTGCAATGTGTGCTTTGAGCTTAAGTAAGGTTTCTTTTATGTATTTAGGTGCCCTTGTATTTGGAGCATAGATATTTAGGATTGAGAGTTCATCTTGGTGGATTTTCCTTTGATGAATATGAAGTGTCCTTCCTTATCTTTTTTGATGACTTTTGGTTGAAAATCGATTTTATTCAATATTAGAATGGCTACTCCAACTTGCTTCTTCAGACCATTTGCTTGGAAAGTTGCTTTCCAGCCTTTTACTCTGAGGTAGTGTCTGTCATTTCTTTGAGGTGTATTTCCTGTAGACAGAAAAATGTTGGGTCCTCCTTGTGTATCCAGTTTGTTAATCTATGTCTTTTTATTCGGGAAATGACTCCATTGATGTTGAGAGATATTAAGGAATAGTGATTGTTGCTTCCTATTTTATTTGTGTTTGGATGTGAAATTATGTTTGTGTGCTTGTCTTCTCTTTGTTTTGTTGCAAAACTATTAGTTTCTTGCTTTTTCTACGGTGTAGCTTGCCTCCTTCTATTGGGCTTTACCATTTATTATCTTTTGTAGGGCTGGCTTTGTAGAAAGATATTGTGTAAATTTGGTTTTGTCATAGAATATCTTGGTTTCTCCATATATGTTAATTGAGCATTTTGCTGGATACAGTAACCTGGTCTGGCATTTGTGTTCTCTTAGGGTTTGTATGTCATCTGTCCAGGATCTTCTGGCTTTTATAGTCTCTGGTGAGGAGTCTGGTGTAATTCTGATAGGTCTGCCTTTATATGTTATTTGACTTTTTTCCCTTACTGCTTTTAATATTCTTTCTTTGTTTTGTGCATTTGGTGTTTTGACTATTATGTGACGGGAGGAGTTTCTTTTCTGGACCAGTCTATTTGGAGTTCTGTAGCCTTCTTGTATGTTTATGGGCATTTCTTTCTTTAGGTTAGGGAAGATTTATTCTATGATTTTTTTTTTGAGCTGAGGACCGAACCCAGGGCCTTGTGCTCGCTAGGCAAGTGCTCTACCACGGAGCTAAATCCCCAACCCTTCTTCTATGATTTTGTTGAAGATATTTACTTGTCCTTTGAGTTGGGAGTCTTCACTCTCTTCAAGACCTATTATCCTTATGTTTGATCTTCTCATTGTGTCCTTGATTTCCTGTATGTTTTGGGTCAGTATCTTTTTCTGTTTTACATTATCTTTGACAGTTGTGTCCATGATTTCTATGGAATCTTCTGCTCCTGTGGTTCTCTCTTCTATCTCTTGCATTCTGTTAGTGATGCTTGTATCTACGGCTCCTTGTCTCTTCTTTTGGTTTTCTACAACCAGGGTTGTCTCCCTTTGTGATTTCTTTATTGCTTCTATTTCCATTTTTAATTGCTTCACCTGTTTATTTGTGTTTTCCTGTAATTCTTTCAGGGATTTTTGCATTTCCTCTCTAAATGCTTCTGCTTGTTTATTTGTGTTTTCCTGCATTTCTCTCAGGGAGTTCTTTATGTCTTTCTTGAAGTTCTCCATCATCATGATCAAATCTGATTTTAAATCTAGATCTTGCTTTTCTGGTATGTTTGGATATTCAGTGTTTGCTTTTGTGGGAGAATTGAGCTCTGATGATGCCATGTAGTCTTGATTTCTGTTGCTTGAGTTCCTGCACTTGCTCTTGCCATCAGGTTGTCTCTGGTGTTACCTTGTTCTGCTATTTCTAAAAATGGTTAGACTGTTCTATAGGCCTGTGTGTCAGGAGTTCTGTAGTCCTGTTTTCCTGTTCTCTTTCAGCAAGTTATGTGAACAGAGTGTCTGCTTTCAGACGTGTAGTTGTTCCTATCTACTGGTCTTCAGGTGTTCCTGTGGGTGTGTGTCCTGAGTCCACCAGGCAGGTCACTTCGAGCAGAAAAGTTGATCTTACCTCTGGTCTCAAGGCTGGGGTCGCTTCTTTGAGCCAGATTTCAGTTTTGCTTGAGGGCAGCAACCAGAAGGGCCTCCTCCGACCCTGTGCACAGGGGGCCGAGATGGTGCTAGGCGTTTTCCTCTAGAATCAGAAGTATGGGCAGAGAGTTGTCTCCTCTGGCTTCCCAAGCATGTCTGCCTCTCTGAAGGTCTAGCTCTCCCTCCCATGGGATTTGGGTGCATGGAGATGTTTGACCGGGTCCCTTCAGATCTGGGTGGTGTCTGGACCGCATCGTTGAGTGCCCCTATCTTCCTGTTCCCAGAGGCCCTATACAGTTTCCTCTTGGGCCAGGGATGTGGGCAGGGGTGGGCAGTATTGGAGGTCTCTCCTACCCTGCAGTCTCAGGTGTGCCCACCTGTCATGGCAATGAGCTCTCTTTCCCACGTGGTTCTGGAACAGGGAGCTGTGGGCCAGGATCAGTGAGGTTCCAAATTTATTCTTCTTTAATTTTAAAACTTATTTATTTATTTACTTATTCGTCTTTCATATGATATATACCTGCAGCAGTTTTCCCTCTTTTCACCTTTTTCATTCTGCCCCCACTTACCCTTTTCCCCAAAGCCATTGCTTCTCTGTTTCCTTTCAGAAAAGATTCCACTTCCCAGAAATATCAACTGAACAGGACATAACAAGATGCAATAAATCCTCATATGAAGGCTGGACAAGCCAACTCAATAGTAGGTAAAGCGTCCTGAGATCAGGCAAAAGATTCTGAGAAATGCCCACTCCCACTATTAGGAGCCCTGCCAACAACCCCAAGCTGAACAACCAAAACCTATAGACAGAAGACATAGTCCATACCACACAGTCTCTGTGATTGCCAATTCGGACTCTGTGAGCCTCAATTAGACTTCCTTAGTTGCTTCTGTATGATGTGTTGTTTTTTTCCTGTTGTTTGCTTGTTTGTTTGTTTGTTTATTTTTACACTCCAGATTTTATATTCCTCCCAGGCACCCCCAGAGAGTTCCACATCCCATACGTCCTCCATGCCCCCTCCCCAATCTCCACAAGGATGTTCCCACCCCACCCACTCCATCAGACCTCTAAACTTCCTGGAGCCTCCAGTCTCCTGAGGGTTAGGTGCATCTTGTCAGACTGAACCCAGACCCAAGAGTCTTCCGCTGCATATGTGATACAGACCTCAATTCAGCTGGTGTATGCTACCTGGTTGGTGATCCAGTGTCTAAGAGATCTCAGGGGTCCAGGTTAATTGAGACTGCTGATTGTCTTACAGGTTTGCCTTCCTCCTTAGCTTCCTCTACATCTTCCCTAATTCAACTACAGTGGTCAGTAGCTTCTGTTTGTTGGTTGGGCACACACATTTGCCTCTGATTCTTTTAGCTGCTTGATAGGTCTTTTGAAGAGCAGTAATGGTAGGTCCCTTTCTGGGAGTCCCATAGCTTCAGGTGTCAGGTCTTGGGCCCTCCCTTTGAGCTGGATTCCAATGGAAAAGGGCCTGAGGAAAAGAAGATACAGCAACGGGATGTGTTCTTCTGATACCTCTAACCCTCTTGATCCTTTGAGCCTTCCTCCTTCTCTTTGGAGGAATCCCTGAGCTCCACTCAATATTTGCCTTGGGTCTCTGCATCTGTTCCCAACAGCAGCCAGAGAAAGCCTCTCTGATGAGGATCAGGCTAGGCACCAATCTATGAGAAAAGGAGAATAACATTAGGAATCATTGTTTTTTGTTATTTGGAGTGTGGGAGACGGGAACTACTCTTCTGACCAGAGAGTGCTGTACTCACATAGTACTCAGACATACACCTGGGCAAAATACTCCAACACATATTTAAAAAGCTAAAAAATATTAAATCACCCTTTCCCTAATTATTTATGCCATGACTTCATTTTAAAAAATGTGTTCTTTTATAATTTTCTCTTTCATTAACTGGTACCATATTTAAAGTATAAATGAAGCAATGTTATAGTATTTATAACCTAATGAATGTACCATAAGAAATCTATAATAACCCTGTTCTTCTTACCCCATATGATCCTTTTATGCTGTTCATTGGGATAGTATTTTATTACAGTGCAAAATCTTATTAAATCAGTGGTTCACGTAAAAAAAGGAAGAATGTACTGTAAACATCCCACGAAGAATCTCATCAGAAGGAATTTCATATCATAAGCTCTGATACCATTCATACTGAGAGACTCATGCCAGAAAGAACCCACCACTATTCTCAGTCATCACCAAGGAGGATTTCCTTTTCCATGCCCTTCAGTAGGTAGAGGGGCATCAAACGTTCACAGACCAGCTTGATAACTTCTCAGATTACCTTAGTCTGAGAAGCTGACTGCCAAAGATTTTTCTTTAAAAATATTATATCATTGTTTACAATATGATGATATGATATTACATCATTATATTTTTGCTTTTATCTCATTAAGTGTTCAAAATGTGTATATGTGTGTGTTTTGTGGGTTTATGCGTATTTTTGCAGAACTATTTGAATGTAGCAATTCCATAAACCTTGTGTGTGTGACCCTGAATATCTTCTTGTTTTATCACAGCTTGCTTATGCAAGCACAGAGGGGCTTGCTGAGAAAGCATTATGGATTCACATGAGAGAAACCCTCAGAACAGAACTGACACATATATGAATATTATGGGGTAACTTGCAAGAATCCTGGGATTAGATGGGAGTCCAAACCCAAAGGCTGTGCTACTGTGCAGACGGCTGCAGGGTCTATCTGTGTTTCTCACACATTATAATTCCAATACACCTCCTGATGATGTAGATACTTGCTTCAGATGAATAAAATATTTCTTTTCCAGGCTTACTTTACAATAAGTACAGCACAGATCAAGATAACCATCACTAAAGTACATCAAAAACCATTACATCATAGGTAATACAACTTCATTTATTTATTTATTTTGTACTTACTAGTCTTGACCAGTACCAGAAAGCATGGATTTTGATATAATATATAAATAGCTTTGAGAAATACACACTGCCCACCATGTATGAGCAATAAATATTTATTGAAACATTACGAGATTACTTTTGTCATTCCACAAATTTTCAGGATATGCTATACATAATGCCTGTCTACTGAAGCTACACAATTTTTTAAAAGAGGCTTATACTTAACAAAACATTTATATCTAGTCTTTCTCTGTTTCCCTAATTGCGATGTCTTGCAGTTAAGGAATATATACTATGTTCTAAATGTTATATTAAATTAATTTCTTTTATATGCATTTACTTAATATGAAAGTTGCAAATGACAGAAAAAAGTTCCCCTGATAATTTGTTTAACTATCAGTCTCTAAATATTCTGTGATTTGGAATGGTTTATCCTGGAATTTTGTGATAATATCTGTGTAAGGAGAAAAATCCAATACCATCAGCTCCCAGGAACTGAAGCTAACCATGAATTCTATGAAGCAGAGGTCTCAAAAGGAAGCTGTGCTTACCACTCGACTTCTGCAAGGTTGAGCAACTGAACAGAACTGAGCAAATTGTGGAAAGGTTGGAATGTTCCAAACCTAGAACCAATTATCTTTCACCATGCTTACTTCCCTACTAGCACTTGATATCCTTCTCTGTGTATGAGGTAACGTATTTGTGTTCATTAGGAAAACATGTTGGGCCATACTAACAGATAACCAAGCCTATGTTGCCAGGCATGAGCTATTCATATTTGGCTTAACATTAAACTACTGTCTATCCCCTTTAAAGTGACAGAGAAGTTTTGTGTGGATGGTTGTGTGACACTGTAACCTCCCTAGCATTACTCTGAGGAATAAACTCTTACATATTTGTAGTCTTTACCCACTCATTTCTACAATCTCACATTCCACTCTATAATTTTTTTATCAAAGTTGTGCCCTGCATCCTACAGAACAAATATTGCTAACAGAAAAGAACACTTTCTCTGCATTTTCAGAGGTCAGTCATTACAAGAAATTAGTTCTATTATTATCATTTACTGCAAGAAAACCTCCTCAGTAGTAATCACATAAAGAGAAACAAGATAACCCAGAAGGTTAGAGGAAATACTAGAAGTACATGGGCCACTATGATGTGTCCGACCATGGTGGTTATTAGGATTTGTAGGTCAAGAATTCTGCTACAAACTCAAGTCCTAAAACACTTTATATGGGTCTCATTCTACTGGTGCAATAAAATAGTCTGATTAAAATCAGGATAAGAGAGGAAAGGGCTTATTTCAGATTGGAAGGCAATGTCTATCACTGAGGGAAGGGTAGGAACTTAATCAGTAGCTTGAAATAAAAACCTTGGGTGAATCGTGACTTACTTAGCTGTCTTTTTTACATAGTCCCTGGCTTTCCCAGGGAATGGTGCCATTCACAGTGGACTGGGCAATTCTATATCACTTAAAAACCAAGACGGTACAGACACACATACACACACACACACACACACACACACACACACACGCACGCACGCACGCACGCACACACACAAACACACCTTACAAGCCAACCTGATCCAGACAAACCATCAATTAAGAATGTTTTCTCAGATCACTTTAGGCTGTGTCAAATTGACAGTTAAAGTGTAATATGACAGATAAGTTTATCACGACAAAATAAATATACAGTCACACTTGCCACATTGATAACACACAACACTGAAGACCATACACACACACTATTCTTTTGATGCTCAAATGGTAGAATAAAAATTGATTTCAATGTTCTATTTTCCTTACCACCACTGAAGCATAACTAATAGGTAGAATTGACATATTCCTCAGACATCAGTATAATATTTTGATATGCATACAAATTGTGAACTGATGAAATTCACACTGAAAGAAAATTGTAGTCTGGCTGCAATACCGGGGCAAGAGAAATAGATTCTACTTGAGATTTCATTTTATGAAATAATAGCACTGTATAAGGTTCTGGAGGCAATCCTTAAATCTTCCAGGGAGAACCCAGGAGACCTCCAAGGGAAACTCATATGAAAAACACTCAATAGTTCCACACATTTTTTTTTTTTTGCATTATGAGCTTGTGGATAACAAAGCCTCATGGCAGATGTATAAATATCATTACAAATTATAAATGTATTAATTAGGTATGAGGCAAATATAGTTTGGATATTTTTAGTATCTCTGATTTCTTGGCAAGTTTAGATTCACTTTTTATGAAAAACTATTTTTATGTAGCAGAATAGTCCTCAGTAGGTGCATTGTCTTTGGTTAGATTGATATGGTGCTTCATTAAAGTGATCTTAATATAGATCCAAACATAGAAAACATTACATAAAATAATTCACTGTTTTAATCATTCAATCAATTACACAGTTTTAATCAAGGCTCTTGGTGAAGCAATCCCTATAAGAGGAGTGAAACACACACCCTTGCATGCACAGCAGGGGCTTGCTTCCACATTTACTAACTGGGAACCTGCCTGACACCCTGAAAGGATCTAAGAGGGAGATTTTTGACTGGGGCAGTCAATTGGCTTGGGTAAGGAGCAGTTACAGACAGAACAGATGTGGGCAGAGGCTATAAAGGCACTCTCCACTATAACAACAACAAAAAAACCAAGTCTGCTTCTGCTTCTCACTTGGTTCTTGGAATCTTCTCACTTAGTAGATTCTGAGTCATTGATTTTGTAGTTGCCCACCCTCTATCCACAATGATCTTCTCAGGGGCTGGGGGAATAAGGAGGTGGTGGCAAAGCTAGGGTGACAAATGCCCATCACTCCCTTGTTCATTGAGTGTCCCAAACTGTGTACATTTAAGGCAGACTGTGAGGGGTCATTGTGCGAGTCCTCAGGCTCTAATCAGTTTATATTATGTAAGAAGTCATCCTGGGGGGAAGATGTAAACAGTATCTTTTCTCTACTTAGATTCTTCCAGTGATGAACCAAAGAACTCATGATTCCACCAAAGTTGACCTCTTGAGGAATCAATGCGTTTATTTTGCTTACGCAGAGTATGGGGGACAGGTTACTGACTAGAACTTCAGAGAACAAAGCCACCTGACGGGAAAGTCTGCCAGCATGAATACTGACTTCCTTATAGCCTCATAGATGGATCTTCTCTAGAATCTTCTGATACATGTTGTCATGTGCAATTAGGGCAAAATTCATACAAACACCTGGAAGGAGCTGCTGGGATCTCAGGTGAAGCTATGATAAGAATACCCAATCCCTCCTGTGAGAGATGTCAACAGCCAACACCCCATTCCTGATGGGGTCTTAAAGTTGGCACAACCAATTGGTAGAAGGTGGCAGGTATTTTGTTCAAAAGAACATGTAGTACAACACCTGAAAACCTAGGCTCTTGTTTACCCTGAAGTATAAATACAAAAAATTTTAAGAACATAAAATTAATGGCAACAGATTATATTTATTCCCATTTTACAGAATATATTTATTCCTTTTTAGTGTAATATTATCTCAGCTATTTTATTGGTAACTATGCCATTTATATTATGTGAAACTTAATAGATCTACTGTTTTTTAAAAATATTAAATTTTAAATTATAACAATAACATGGATGTAAAACAAAAGTCAAAGGAAACCTCATAAGTAATTTTATTTCAGTTTAATGTACAAAGAGTGATTAAATGTAGGGCATAATCTATTCTTTGTATCCTATTGAATACCAGTCATCTAAATCCACATCTTTAATATAGTTGTACACAGAACATCTGTTTATATAAATCTCTTTTGACCAAAAATAAGAATTATGTATTAATGTATGTAATTAAGCTTGGCATAGGCTCGAAACAAGTTTGTCTCGGAATCTGAGGAAGCAAAACACAAGAAACGGTGATTGCCGCATTGATGGCACTGAGGAAAGAAAACTTAGAACAGTGTATAAATCAGAGGATCAATAGTAGAGGGCAATGAGCAGTGGCTGCCATGAGTGGTACGTTCTCAGATTTGAAATTAAAATGGGGGAATTTCATCCTGCCGGTCTTCTCAGGGAAGCATGGTTTTATGCAAAACACACACCAAAGAAGATGAGTATAAAACAGATTCTTTATTCTGTATTTGATAAACCATAACATTAGCAATGAGGTAGCTTCACAGCAGTCTGGACAAATGATTGTAACATTGATTTTTTTTATTACATGTGCTTAATTATTGTGTGTAGTATGTGTATGGATGTCGATGAAGCACAGATCATATGAGGTCAGAGTACAATATTTCATGATCAAGTCTCTCCTTCCATCATGTGGATTCTGTAGATAGAATTTAGGTAGTTGGGGCAGAAAGTACTTTCTTTACATGGTTAAACTATTTTTCTTAGTGGAGATGTAGGTACTTTTGAACTTTAACCATTTAGGCAATATTTCTTATTTAGGTCTTAGCCCCCACTATGAAGATGCTGAGTGTAAACCAGGAAAAGTTATACTCAGCCCTATCATACTAATTGAATTTTTTTCTACAGCTCGCATTGGAAGTGCTTAGCAAATACTTAAATATTCATAGGAAATCAACAAATCATAGGCCTGCTCATCACTCAATGTATGGGCTTAAGTTGTCATGGCCACATGTTGGTAGCTATGAGTAGTTTGGTACTTTGTTTCTAACTACTGACACACTTTATACTTTCCTATGTTAAGAGTAGGAAGACTGGAAATTTTCAGTGAAGGTTGAAACAATTTTCTTCCAGTCATAGCAATAGTAAGTAATAGTAGGCAGTCATTCCATTCTACAACCCTAATGGTAAAACACAGAACATAAGATGATTTGAGTCTCATTTAAAAAAACAAGCTCACATACACAAGTGCAAGAAATGAGCGATGTAGCAAGAAGAACAGACATGTCACAGAGAAGTTGGAAAAGAAATTTCAGATATATTAGGACAAAGATTGTAGAGATAAATAGACTGTGTAGTATGCAATGATTACAGCTACAAGGGAAAAGAAGAGGCAAAATATTGCACAATAATATTTGATACTAGAAAGTGGACAGGAACACTAAGAAAGGATCAAGGTATGTGGTAGCATGCAAAGTAGCTTTACGTACAGGAAAATGTGGCTGCCATTTCAGTGAAGATATAAGACCAAGAGTCTTTTATTTTCAAAACAAGAAGGCAGTGTGAACAATAAGAAAATATTTAATAAGGTACAGAAACAAAAACAATTTGCAATGAAAAATGATGCAGCAACTTTAATAGCATGTACATCAGTCAATTAGCCTTGATAAGTTGGGAGGAAAAGGGAGAGCAGGAGACAGGACAGGCATAGAGAAACAAAAATCACAAAAAATATCTCTGAATGAGGTAAGAAAAGAAAACTTGTGAGATAAGACATTTCTAAAGAGGTACAACACAATAGAAACACTGTGAAGAACACTAAAGACAGTAGTTAAAAATCAGACTTAACTGTGGAGGACAAACTGAAGACCCTCCACAAAATATAAAAACAAAGGAGTTTCATCAAGAAAATAAAGTTTGAAAAGCCAAGCCTGAAAAGAAAATATAGCAGTTAGGTAATGTCTAAAGGAACAAAGAGCAACAACAAAGAACAGACTGTAGAAAATAATTTTAGGAGATACAGAAACACTTGTGTAAGTCACAAGTATTCGTGTGGCAGAGAAAGTGCTCAAAGTATGACACTCATGAGCAAAGTGGGGTATTATTGTTGCTATTACTAATGAGTATCATGGCAGAAAAAATTGGGATACTAAATACACAAAGTCAATTAAAATGAAGAATGAATTTTGCATAGATTATGTTACTCTTATTTTGCAAGAGTAAAGCCCAGATGTCAGTGAAGAATAGAAACCTTTACACAGGGGTTGTTCTTGTACAGAATTTTACCCTAAACCAATTTGATTGTTGTCATGTGGATGGAGACTAGAACATTTTCTCAAATAAACAATTGCTCATTAATAGGAAACTATAATAGGAATCCCGTTAAGGATTCAAAGAATAATATCTATGAAAATGTCAAACAAGTCAAATACCTGTATCACCTTTTATACAAATGTGCAGGACATTAAGAATTAATTACCAAGAATTGGATTTTAAAAATATTTTATTATTATTTAATTTTTATTTATTACATAAATGTGAGTATACATGTCACAACACACATGTGGAAGTCAGAAGAAAATTTGCAGGAGTCAGATCTCTCCTTCATCATGTGACACCTGGGTAGCAAACTCACATATTCAGGAAGTGAACTGTTGACCTATCCAACTGGACACAGAGCCTACATTATTTTAACATGATATACGAAGTAATTGTGTCTCCACCATATTCTAAACCTAATGAGGACTTGAAGTGAATATATATATATATATATATATATATATATATATATATATATGTTGTCATGAGTAGGAAAAAATAAGGATAATATCAGAGATGTTTAATGGGAGACAATAAAGACTTAATCTCTCTCTTTAGAGTACTCTGGACAATTATCTATAGCCATCAAGAAATTTCTTACAAAAGTGAAGTCAAAAAGACATGTTTACAGTGGGCTCTCTAATTTTCTGAAAAATAAAAAAAATAAATTTATTATTTTAATCATATAGTCTCTGATATTTTGTTGTGGCACAAAAATCTTGTGGAGATAAATATTATCATATTTGTAGAAAATAGTATCCTATATAACATTTAAATAACAATGAATTTGAAGATTAAGAAACTATAAATTATTTTCCATATATAAAGAATTTGAGGGGATGGGGATTTAGCTCAGTGGTAGAGTGCTTGCCTAGCAAGCACAAGGCCCTGGGTTTGGTCCCCAGCTCCGAATAAAAAAGAAAAAAGAAAAAAAAAAGAATTTGATAGGAATTGGAAGACAGAATCGAATGCATGATAACCAAGGGGGTGGGTCAAGAAATCATCAATACTATCATTAAAGTATACATCTTTGATAATGGACATGGGCAGCAAAGTCCTTCATTTCAAAAGGAGATGACTAATGCTTATATATATACTCAAGTTATGAGACAATATGTAGAATAAAGCCAGATATTGAATACTAATACTTAAAGTACTTGCATAGATTTGTAGTTAAATGTACTTGATAAAAAATCCCGAAAACTTACTTATGTGACCCCTGAATTTCCAAAAGAGAACTACTAAGCCTGATAAACAACTTCAGCAAACTGGCTGGGTATAAAATTAACAAAAACAAATCAGCTTTCCTCTACTCAAAGAATAAACAGGATTAGAAAGAAATTAGGGAAATTAAACACTTCACAATTGTCAAAAATAATATACCTCTGTATGACTCTAACCAAGCATGTATAAAATCTGTATGACAAGAAATTCAAGTCTCTGATGAAAGAAATTGAAGAAGATCTCAGAAAATGTAAAGATCTTCCATATTCATGGATTGGCAAGACCAATATTGTAAAAATGGCCATCTTGTCAAGGGGAATCTGCAGGTTCAATGCAATGCCCATCAAAATTCCAACCCAATTCTTCATAGAGTTGGAAAGAGAAATTTTCAAATTCAATTGTAATAACAAAAAGTTCAGAATAGCAAAAACTATACTCCACAATAAAAGAACTTCTTGGGGGATCACCATCCCTGACCTCAAGGTATATTACAGAGCAATATTGATTAAAACTGTATGGTATTGATACAAAAACAGGCAGATAGACCAATGGGATAGAATTGGAGACCCAGAAATAAACCCCACACATCCATGGTCACTTGATCTTTGACAAAGGAGGTAAAACCATCCAGTGGGAAAAAAGATAGCATTTTCAACAAATGGTGCTGGTTCAACTTGTGGTCAGCATGTAGAAGAATGCAAATCGATCCATTCTTATTGCCCTGTACAAAGCTCAAGTACAAGTGGATCAAAGACCTCTACATAAAATCATATACACTCAAACTAATAGAAGAATATTGGGGAAGAGCCTCAAACACATGAACACTGGGGAAAAAGTCCTGAAGAGGAGACCAGTGGCTTATGCTCTAAGAAAAAGAATCAACAAGTGGGACCTCACAAAATTGCAAAGCTTCTGTGGGGCAAAGGACACTGTCAATCAGGCTAAAACTGCAACCAACAGATTGGGAAAAGATCTTTACCAATGCTACATCTGATAGAGTGATAATATCCAATATATTCAAAGAACTAAAGAGGTTAGTCTCCAAAGAATCAAATAACCATACTAAAAATGGGGTACAGAGCTAAACAAAGAATTCACAGCTAAGGAACATCGAATGGCTTCAAATACCTAAAGACGTTTAACAACTTTAGTCATGAATGAAATCAAAATCAAAACAACCTCACACCACTCAAAATGTCTAAGATCAAAAACTCAGGTGACAAAAGATGCTGGCAAGGATGTGGAGAAAGAGTAATATTCCTCCACTGTTGGTAGGATTGCAAGCAGGTACAACCACTCTGGAAATAAGTCTGGCATTTCCTCAGAAAACTGGAGTACTACCAGAGGACCCAGCTATACCACTCCTGGGCCTATACCCAAAACATGCTCCAACATATAACAAGGACACATTCTCTACTACATTCATAGCAGCCTTATTTATATTAGCCAGAAGCTGGAAAGAACCCAGATTTCCTTCAACAGAGGAATGGATACAGAAAATGAGATACATCTACACAATGGAGTAGACTCAGCTATTAAAAACAATGACTTCATGAAATTTGTTGGCAAATGGAAGGAACTAGAAAATATCATTCTGAGTGAGGCAGCCCAATCACAAAAACAACAAACACACAAGGAATGCACTCACTGATAAGTGGATATTAGCCCAAAAGCTCAGATTACTCAAGATACAATCTATAGACCACAGGAAACTCAAGAAGGAGGACAATCAACATGCATATGCTTCAGTTCCTCATAGAAGGTGGAACAAAAATGTTCATAGGAGGAGATGTGGAGACAAAGTTTGGAGCAGAGACTGAAGGAATGGCCATTCAGGACCTGCCCCATATATATATGGGATCCAGCACATATGTTTGTGTGTGTGTGTGTGTGTGTGTGTGTGTGTTTGTATGTATGTATGCATGTATGTATGCATGTTACAGCCACCAGAACCAGACAATATTGTTGATGCCAAGAAGTGCATGCTGATAGGAGCTTGATCCATCTGTCTCTTTAGACATTCTGTCAGAGCATGTCAAATACAGAGGCAAATGCTATCAGTAAACCATTGATCTGAGAATGAGGTATCCATTGGAGGAGAAAGGATTGAAGGAGCTGAAGGGTCTTGCAACTCTACAAGAAAAACAATACCAACCAACCACAGCTCCCAGAAAGTAAACTGCCATCCAAAGAGTACACATGGACTGACCCATGGCTCCAGCTCCATATGTAGCAGAGGATGGCCTTGTTGGGCACCAAAGGGAGAAGAAGTCCTTGGTCCTACCAAGGATGGACCCATGACCCCAGTGTAGAGGAAGGTCAGGGCGGGGAGATGGGAAGGGGTGGTGGTTGGGTGGGGGAACATCCTCATAGAAGAAGGGGGGTGATAAGATAAAGAATTTATGGACGGGAAACCAGGAAAGGGGATAACATTTGAAATGTAAATATAAAATATCCAATTAATAAAAAAGTACAAAAGAATAAAATTGCCCTCCCCACCAATAACAAACAAACAAAATAAAAAACAAAACAGAAAACAAAAATCCAAATTTTCAGAAACCTGTGCCTTCCTCTGAGAATTAAATCAACTCAAGGCATCCTGTTTTGGATGGAAATGGGAATATGTGGGTAAAAGTTCATCTTTTTTGTGAACAATTTCTATGCTACATGACCCAGGTAGTCTTAAAATCTGTGATTATATTTCAATTTAAATAAATATACAAATAATTCAGCATTTGAAAAGACAGTGTCAGAATAAATGGCATCTCTCCTATGCAAGCAGCAGAGGAGATGCACATGGATTTGCAGAAGTGGTGTCACAGTGGGAAAGAATTCTTACCCAAACACTGCGTGGAAAATAATTGTTTTTGGACTAAACCAGAGAGCATTAAATTAAACTACAAGAGAAAATAAGTCCTTGACTAAATTCAGGTTAAAAGGTCATTTCCTTAGTGAGCTGTAGGACCTGAGGAGATTATTGAAATTATGCAGAATCTGAATCAAAGTTAGCCTGTCCAAAGACAGGCCCTGGTAAGAGGGAGGAGCTGAGTTCTACAGGAGGAAGTGACTGGGAAGATGGCATGTGAATATCTGCATGGAGTACACATATAATCCAGCATTCAGGGGGTAGATAGAGTTAGCAGGATGAGGATTTCAAGGTCAGTCTCAGGTAGATAGCAAGTTTCAGGCCAGCCTATACTAAGAATAATCTGCCTCAAAGACATCATATGCACACACACACACACACACACACACACACACACACACACACACACACACACCAAAACCAAACAACAAATACTCAGCATCAATTTTGCTGGCTTCCTTTCACTCATTTCTGTCTTGCATATCTCTGACAGCGATCATGGTACTCACTTACAAGACATCTTGCTTTGTTGTTTATCTTTCTCTTCCACACCAGCAAAGGGAAGGCTGTCTGAGAGTTAACTTTTCAGGTGCTTCACAGATGACTTTGTTTTCCTGTCTGTTGGTCTTTTGTGTAATCACAAGTTACTACTAGGTGATTTTTATTATCCAGTTGTCTGATAATAACAAGCAATAAAAAGTAAGTTTCTAAAACTTGTCTTGTTAGGTTTCAACTTGAGAGATAACAATTCTTGTAAAAATAAATGAAAAGAGGATGATATTTTTAAAACCATGGAAAACATGTATTTTGACAATGACAGGTTTTGATGATTTGATTCAACTTTCTCAACAAACGTTAATTTTCAAAGAATGACAGTTCAAAATACTTCAAGTAGCTTTTTAGGATTTCCCTATTAGCTTCTTTGAAGGTATAGAATGATTTTTTCCTTAGAAAGTATGAACAGTAAGTTATATTTGCACCCAGAAAAGAACTGACAATGGACAAAGGCACAATCCTAGCTTAGTCTAGCTTAGTATTTGTGAGTAACTAAATGACTAAGTGAACTATAATTAAATGAGTTAGGCACATTACTGACAGTAGGATGGGTGGCTCAAAGTCAATTGCATTAACAAAATCCTGCTCTTTCATGGATGATGCTTCCTGAAAGTTGCATCACTGGAGGAGTACACAACATCCAGGCAGCTTTGATAGAAGTAATCTTCTCTTGTAAATGAAGCAATGGATTCACGTGTTGAAAGATACCAAACTTGAACAGTAAACCCATAGAATAGAGACAAGTGTATTGCAAGCAGCAGTCAAATAGTACAAGAGGTCAATTCCAAAGTAATGTTATGTATGAACGAAGGAATGTGGGAAATGCGTTCAGGAAGCCAGAACATATTTAGATAAGCTTGCCTTACTCCTGAGTGTAGCAGTACATTCCTGCGCATGTTCAGTGCATGTTCATGATTTAGAAAGAAAGAATAGGCACAGTATTGGGTATGTTCAGCTGTAAGACACCAAACACATGTGAAAGTACATGTAAAAGTAATGGAAAGAAAAGTCTCTGAGCATTCATAGTTTTATACTAGGATGCTGTAGTTGAAACTAAAGAAAAGGAACTTTGACAGTACATCAACACAGGTGTCAGCTTCCAAAGGTCCCTGCCTTGTTTGGCTACTAGCATTCTGCTCAGTAATTTTTAGTATTTATTTATCTTGGAAGTATCTTGTGAACTCTGTAAGTTTCAGGACTTTTCTGAGCCTTGTGATTAAGTTTTGTGTATGCTGTGTGTCTCTTGCACCTTTTTTCTGTAGGGAATGTGAATTCTTAGGAAACAGAACATAGTGGCATCTAAAGATTGGAATTTAGAGTGTGTGTGTGTGTGTGTGTGTGTGTGTGTGTGTGTGCTGTTTATTTGAATCCCAGAGCCTTTCCCATTCTTCCATGTGTCTCTGATGATCTCAAATAGTAACAGAAAAAAAATCCCAAAGAATCTTGATTTATACAACCTGTACATCTGCTTATCCAACCTTCAATATGTACTTCCCATCAGTACATCATTGTAAGTGATGCTATTAAGTACCAACAAAGAGGCCAAAATGATAAACTCAGTGTCACTTGTCATTTTCTTTTCTGACTTTCTACACTTTTCTTATTCATCTAATTACCAGATTTCAGACCTACATTGTAGAATCACCTACAGAATTCTGGCTTCCCTCACTAGAGATGTCTTTTTGATAATGAAGGTTCCTTCACTTTGCATTCTTTGCTGGCATGCTCCCGGCCCATATTTCATTCATTATCAAATCCTGAAAAACTAACTCAAATATGTTGTTTTGCCTATTGCCAGAGGCCTTTCATTCTTAAAGAAATTCAAACTTTAAGTTACTTGAGTTGCAATCATGCTTTGGATTCAGGGCAGAAGCAAGTTGTTTGTTTATAATTCTAGAAGTTTACAAACTATCGTCCCCAGGCATCCATACTCTGAGCCCCATCTCTTCTTTCATTTCTTAGAACTTCACCTGTTAGCATTTTATGGTCATCTCTCAAATATGAAATTATATTTGAAATAATTTGTTTGTTAGACTCATACTTGCAGAATATTTTCCAATACTATATTTTCATAGGGTTCTTGATAAAAGCAAACATTATCATTTATTTCTCAATTACATGTAACAAGATCCCATCACTACAACTCAGAAAAAAACCAACAAAGTATCTCTTATTCCTGAATCATCTAATAGTTTTACTAATTATTTTAGCTCAAATATCAATGTTTCTTTGAGTTACTACTGTGACTTGAGCACTGTGCCTCAATGCTTAGTTTAGATTGAAAAAATAGCTATTATGTATGGACTTGTTACAAAAAACATACTTCAAGGGCCACTTGCTAGTCATTGATTTGTCATTGCAGAATTGATCTCTCAAGATCTGGTTTTTAAAGAGTGGGTTACAGGCCAACTCAAACATTTGAAAATATAAACTCCATCCCGAAACCTTTTGTTTAGATTCTGTTACCTTCAGATTTCCTCCAACTTCTTCACAGAAGACATTACCAAATCTTTTTCATCCTATAAATTACAGGTGTTGATGAAGCATATCCACATTTAATTGAACTGTTGACCCACGTGATAATTTCACTTACTTTTCTTTTAATGGCATTTATGTTTTCAGATTATTTAGTGCCTTTGATTATTTAGAAGAACCTCTTGTGGTTTATCAAGTCAAATGACATGATTAATGTTGTACATTATCCCTTCTTTAATGTGATTTTACAAGTGGGAAGAAACATCTGGTTTTAATCACTAAATTACTTAGAGCAGCACTGGTGAAGGGGAAGCAGCTGAGACAAGTGCTGTGTGTAGGATGTCTTTTGTGATTACAGAAATCTACTGGCTATGAAATCTTTACCTTTTAGCCAGTTTGTCAAAATTAACAAAGGTAGAATAAGTATTGTCAAACATGGTTAAAGGAATCAGGAGCTCTTGTGTCTGTAATTTTATTTTATTTTAATTACTTTTGACACACACCCTTCAATTTTACTAGGAAAGAACTTTCCTTTAATTTTCTTGGGAAAAGAAATCTATCCTCCCATTTGGCTAAAATATCGGATATTCAGCACCTACCCCACTCCACCCTTGTGACATCGTAGGTGCAGTGTTGAGGGTTGCAATGCTTGTCTTGTATTTTACACAGCAGTCTATGTGCCCACTGAGAGAAATATTCTAAAGTCTGTGCAAGTTCTTAGTAGAGAGGCCCTAAATAAGACAGCACGTTGTTGCAACAGGTCACAGTAAATTTCTCAGAGTTGGATGTCTTTCTGATCGCTGTTTGTCAGGTATTAAGTCACAAGCAAGTTATTCAGAATTCTAGGCCTTGAAAAAAAAATCAGCAATATTATAAATACTTTACTTGATTGTTGTTTTGATGAGTAATGATAAATTCATTTGACACATTTAGCACCATGCCAAATAAATATTAATAGATTTAAAATCATTAACTATTAGATTTATTGGAGCTAAATAGTCTTTCTTTTATAGCAAATGAAGTTGCATTTAGACAGTTAATAAAGGGCTAGAGTGATGGTTTCACATATACCTTCAACCTGGGTTCATTTCCCAGCACCACCTTTGATGTTTTATGACAAAACTTACGGATACTAAAGCCCATGACTCGCTAAAGTACAGTTACTACTGAAGTCCAACTTGGTGAACCAATGACTTTTACTGGGATCATTTGCAGAAATACGAATAAACAGTAACGTACAGGAACAGAATCGACTCGACGAATGTTATATCATCAAACCTAACCAATCATGGGTGATGACTCACACAGACTAAGAACCTGGCACATACTGCCCAGTCTACAGGAAGCTCAGAAGGTTGCAGAGCATCCTTTCTAAGTGCTTCAGTTACTCGCCACCTATTGCTGGTTGCTGGTCTGGTCTCAGTGTCTTCCCCTTCCCTCCCCCACAGCTTTTCAGCTTTTCAGTTGTCCTTGTCTGAGAATCTTCTTTTCTACTTGGCCTTGCTTGATCTGAGAAGGATACTCAACCTTTATTGTTTAAACTGACAAGAGAGTGAATCTAGTCAGTTTCAGGTCCTTCCTGAAGCTATTTGTAGAGATTTACCTTTATGCTGCAGGAGCTTGTCTACAAGATGGATTGTTTCAAAGTCATACCGATTATTTATACTGTACTCTGTTACACAAACACTGGGTAGGTTACAACAGTCTATAAACATAGCTTCAGGTATCCATATCCTATTCTGGTCTATGCAGGCATCCTCACTCACATCAATATATTCTCACATCTATGTATAATTAAAAATAAATATTTAAAATAAATAAGTAGTTAAATTTTAAATTATGTTAACCTACAGTACATTCTTCATGAATAAAATGAATGCCTAGGCAAATAAACCTTTATTAAATATTATGAACTGGCAATCAATATGCATCAGTAGAAAAATATTAAAATGTGTAGTTATATTAATGAAAGGCCACGGACCTATTTCTGAAATGTGGATGAAATATGTACTCAGTTAGTGGTCATGCAAGCGACCCAACCAGTGACCATGTCAGAAAGAGGCTGGTCCTACAAAGTACAGAGCGAGCAGTTAGAGGGTCTGTGGAGATGCTACTGCAGATGATTGCTCTGCTTTAAGAGCATTCCCTTTGGTCTACAGGTTAAGATGTAAAATAAGATTTTTAAATAAATGGAGTGATGTGCTTAGGAGATGCAAGGGGACATCAAATGAGTTATCCATACTTTTGCATGAGACTACCCATCAGGTGCATTCAAAATACAAGTCATTATTATTGTGTATGTCTGCTTCCCACAAAGAGAATAATACCCAAAACAGGCTTTGAAAAACAGGTATTGAGAAAGCAAGAAAAGAGGGATTTACACATTAAACACAAATACATTCATACTCTCAGACACATGTGCATATTCTTACACAATATCTACATAGACAAAGACACACTGATATATTATCACATATAAACTATCATACACACAGATACATACACACATATATTCACATGATATACACTCCTTATCAAATCCATATACAGTCAAACTGTGGTATTCTGTAGACATAATTAATGGAAACTTACTGGAACATTTGAGATAATATATATCATAGGGTTTCAAAAGCATAAAAGATATATAAAATGACTCATTTTCTAGGATTTGAGTAAAGGATGGAAATAATTGACCTGGTGCAGACAGCCAAATATTTCATAATCTCACTCCCCTGTGGGAGCTCACAGAAGCTCCTTTGCAAGGTATAGGGGAATGAAAGAGAAGAAAATGAAAGGCTTTATCAGTGGGAACAATATTATAGTGAGATAGTTTTTTGGGGGTTTGTTTTGTATGTGTAAATATTAGCACAGATTTCATAGAATGTAGGTATTATTTAATATATCTATCATATATCTCAAGACAACTGCAAGAATGTTTCATTTGCCACAAATACTAGAATTTTAACACTGAAATCTCAGATTTAATCGCTATATGAAGCATACATGACTTACAGCAACATATTTTAAGGCATAAATATGTGCAATACATGCAAATAAAAATGCCTTAATAAGTCGCAAAAGAAAAAAGAAGAAAAATTAGCACAGCAGCAAAGTAGACAAAGTTTTCAGTCATCAAGCCGTGAAGAACATGTGTTTAAGACTTCCTTACCATTTATACAAGGCTTTCTAGGTTCCTTAAAGTAAAGGGCAAATGTTATTATACTCCAAATGCACACGAAACCTTTTGAATTTGTATTAATTTTATCACTTAGTTTTCATTTCATATATATATATATTATATACTTGTCTTTACTCGAATATTGATTGTTCAGAGTATGAGAAAATTTCTCAGCATTTCCCTAAGTGTACACAACTTTGTAATGTTGCTCTACTGTTACTTAATTTTCCACTTTCCATGATGTCTAGTTTCATTGCTAAGAATGCTTTTAAATTATCAATGTCTTGCGAACACTAAACTAAAGGAATTACACTTCTTGCATTTCTTGATATAATATTTTTCTCCTCTGATGTTTTAATGCAATACACATTTCCTGTTTGATTATGTTTCAGTTATTATGATCATGTAAAATAATTGTTAATGTCCTCGGAAAGCAGTTCTTTCTTTTACAATCAGCTCTTCAATGATTAAAATGGACTTTTTACTTACCTCACTTCATATTTCAGGTCCTGAAGTGTGAAACTGCTTTCACATGTGCCCTCCAGTTTTAAGTATTTCCAGTCCCTGTATATGAGTAGCACAATGGAACATGTCGATGTTGCCTCTTGGTTGTTATGTAGATCTTGATGTTAATGCACTATTGTCAAAGAAGACACATGCTTGTGTCATAGAGCATGATGAAATCAGTGTGTTACTGACCTGGAAGCTTCATCACTATTGGTTTTTATATTATCTCCAAGCACTACATTGGTGCTACGTATACTAATAGAGGAGCAAAAATCATCAAGCCTTCCACCTACAATAATGACTAGTCTAGAATGCCCTATGGTGAACATTGAACAAAATGGGTGTATCCACATACTCTCTGATTGGATTTAATATCCACTTTAAATTATGCAACCTATATGTGGCACCACAATCTGGACAAAAACCTACTGCCAAGGATGTCAGAGACCCTATGGTAAAACAGGTTACTATTATGTTGCTGAATAAACATATTTTTATACAAACTTCTTTTCATTTATTATTATATCAATTTATTCTCTCAACCCTAATCAGAGAAGACCTATTAGCAATAGATTGTGTTTTTCAGAGAAACTTGCATGTGGCCAAGGTGCAGTGCATAAAACTGTAAAATATTTAACCCTATGAAGCATATATACTACATCTCATGCTACCTATGACCAGTGACTCTTGTGAAAGGGGACAGGAGTCAGAGGCCAAGAAAGAGGTAAAACCAGACAATACTGTTTTCTGGACACAGCAGGGAAGCTTCACATGACTCAACAGTTGTGACCACACTGCACAAGGTCTGCTCAATGTCAAACCAGACAAATTCTATACAGAGGTGACGTGAGCACAATGTAAGGAGTTGACAATTAGTAGCTTCTTGGAGAAGGAGAATCAATTTTTCTCTAAGGTGTGGGCCCTGATGGGAGGCCTCATTTCAATGCAAGGCCATATGTGCAATTGTTTATAGGTAGCAGCAATTCAACCCTGGGGATCATTTAAAAGACATGAAGAATACAAAATTGGCAGAAGTAGGTCAGTGGAGTATATTCTTGCCCTCTATAAGTTATTATTTATAAAGTTTTCATTTTTCCTTTTATTCAAAATAGATTCTTTTCTTATACTATATATCCTGATGAGAGCTTCTTTTTCTTCTATTCCTTCAAACTCCTCCAAACCTCCCCTCCTCTCCAGTCTCACTCCCTTTCTATCTCCCATTAGAAAAGAACAGGCCGCTAAGGGAAAAATCACAGACAATTAAAATATAATAAGATAAAGCAGAACTACTCCACTGAAGATGCTTAAGTTATTCCGTAATATGTTTTTTTCTTATTTTTTCTAATTATGTGCATATGCATGGGGTCGAAAAAATATGTGCACTTGACTTCAGTTGCTGACATGGGCCAGGTCATCCAATCCCATGGAACTGGAGTTACAGAGAGTTGTGAGTTATGTGGCCTAGGTCCTATAAACTGAATTGGGTCTTCTGCAAACACAAGTGCCTATAACCGTTAAGTCCTCTATTCAATCTTTCCTTAAAACATTCTGGAAGTTGAACTTTCACTGTAATGACTTCACATGAGATCCACTCAGTTGTTACACCTATCAACAGTTTTTCTGCTACCGATTAATGTCCACTGAGACATATCGATTTAGTTTATTTAACCAGTAAACAACTGCCTAGAGAATAGCTTTCAAGAGAATACAAAGTAAGGTACAAGTTTTGGTTCCATGCAAGTCATTTCTCTAGGGTGATTTCCTAAAGAAGAATTGCTAGATTGTGCATTTGAATTTGCAAATCTTGTGGAACGTTTTCAGTGGTTATTGCACTTTCTGTTGTTGCCAATAATAGCAAAGGGATGTGATTTTCCCACATTCTGGCCAGTATTGGGTATTATGTGTAGTGTTTTGTTCTTACAGTCTAGCCAGATTCAAAGCTTTGTCGTGATAGCTTGTGCCCTTCTACATAGCACTTTTGTATTGGCTCTTATGCTCAACTTATTTGCATATGGTCACCTAGCAACCATATCTTTTCTTCAATAGAAAGACAATTCACATCTTTTTCCCATTTCCCGCTTTTCTACTTTTTTTTTCTGTTCATTTTTAGGAGCTTTTAATACATTCTAGAATCAGATTCTCTGTGAGACATGTGACTTACACATATTTTCTTCCAATTTCTCTGTGTAAACTTTTCACAGACAAAACATTCTATTTGGGGAAAGTACTTTTTTCATCTGGATCTTTCTTTTATGGATTATGGAAAATTCTTTTGGCCTATTTTGAAGAACCTCTTATATTTTCTAACTTATCTTGTGAAGTTTAAAATGTGGAAATTTGACTTTGCTTTGACTTTGCCTATGGATGTTCCAATGCCTTGTATTAATTCATGAAGCCATGATCCCTCTTAAATGAATGTTTTGTGAACTACGTGAAGGGAATTAACTAAGTGTAATGTATACATTCATACTCTGTCACTATACATGCATTATATTTGTATATATTATCTTGTATATTGTACATCATATATACATAAGATGACTAAGTATGAATGTCTATGTATTGTGTGTGTGTGCATTTTTGTGTTTTCCAATTCTTTTTACTATTTTGAAATTGGTTTTGCAGTAGGAAAAACAGTGAAATAATAGTATAACATATAGCCTAAGAAAGTTCTGTGAAAAAAATCTGCCAAATAACAAAATTCTATCCATTTAGATACACCCCAGTCTCTGATCTATAACTTCTGCTCTGAAGTTTACAGCCAAAAGTACTTTTCTGTTTTTAAGCTGGTCTAATTTAGCATGTTAGGAGAGAGGTCTTCTGTAAAAGGCTAATGGGTTCATGTGCTCTCCAAACTCTCATATTGAAGGCTTTTAATCAAGTGTTTCTTCAGTGTGTTGGGGGAAAATTCTGAAATAAATATGCTAAGCAAATCCCCAAATGGTTGACTGATGAAAAGGAAGCAATTTATGAAGTTTTGAGATTAATGCCAGAAACCTAAACAGAATACATTAAATTAGACAAAAGGCACATAAAGATTAAGAATTGAATATATCATCAGAATGCTGGTAGCAATGAGAATTTGAAAATTGTTTGGCTATGTGGGTTTTTTTATCTTCCCTTTCTTTTAATGAAATATATTTGGGTTTGTATTACCCTCTTAGATCTAATTAATCCAACACAAAAGCCTCTTCAAAAACACCCAGGGGAATTTACTTTTCTTACATGTTTAGTTCCCAGCCACAATCACAGCTAATTATACAAAATTTCTAAAGAAAGAAGGGAGACTATTACCTAACAAATGTATTTTAAGTGAGCAACTCCTTCCCAAATTAGCTTTGAAACATAGCCAGTGTCTACTTCTCTGTTACATATAAATGAATTTGATTACCCTAAAACCAAACCCAGAAACAGCTTTTCTGGTTCTGGTTGCCAATTGCAGACTTCAAAGAATTGGTTTGTGATCTATAGAAGGAATTTATTCTCAATTATTCATAGTTTTGTGTACATAGAATATGCTATGCAAGATTTAGGAAAATTAAATTCCAGTTTATCCCCCTCAGGCTAGAATATATATATGCATGAATATATGTGTACTTATTTATGTATGTATGTATTTATGTATGTATTTATGTATGTTTATATGTATATAGTTTCTTACATAAATATAATATCTGAATAAATAGGTATGTGTTTCTGTGTAATTATGTAACTGCATTGTGCATCAGTTTTGCCAAGGGAAGAGGTAGCCATGTGAAACAATGAGGGAATCAGAGACAAATTGCACAGTTTGATTCTATGCTTCTATCATGGTGGTCCTGAAGATCAAACCTAGGTTATCAGTCTTGGCAGCAGCCATCTTTACTCACTGAGTTCTCTTGCCAGACTTCTACATTTGATGGACATTGTCACTCCTTACATGTATCCAAATCAAGGCAAATTGAATGGAAATGGGATTCATGATGTTACTGTCTTTTAGAAGCAAGTGCGACAGACAAGTAGTGCGTTTTCTTCTACCTACCGTTCAGAGTGACATGGCTTCCTATCCAGTCAGGAAATGCCATGCTCTTCAGTCACCCATATTCAAACAGTAAATTCAACTTATCAAAAACCAATGTAAATAGAGCTTCTGAGATGTCTTAGTGGTCGAAGTCTTCTCATACACATGAAGCCTGGAATTCAAATCCCCAGTGCCTACACAATGCTGGGTGGGTGTGACAACTTGCCTGCCATCACAGAACTTATGAAATATACAATGGTTGTTGAGATAAGCTACCCAGGTGTAGGAGCCAAGCTGGCAAGCTCTGGGTTCAGAGAGAAATTCTGCTTCAATGGATAAGCTGGAGAGTGATCAAGAAATTCTCCCCATGTCACACCTGGCCTCACAAAACGTTTGCACGCACAAGGGCTCATACATCATGCATAAATACACTTAAGAGAAAAATATAAAATATACTTAAATGACTTTTCTATTTTCTTTCTATCCCAGGGTTTCTTATTACCTCAATTTTTGTTTTTAGATTTATTTGAAAAATCCCATATTTTTTTATTCAATTCATTCTGTACCACAGTAAAGATCATCCTTGAAATTATAAAATAGTCCAAAATTTACTGTGCTTTGAAAGTTCTACTTTGAGAGCATATACACCGTGTGAGTGAAAATGCTCTAAGAGGCCTGTAGAGGGCATCAGATTCTCTGGAGTTGGATTTTCATGAGACCATCATGTACCAGATATAGATGATGAGAACTGAATTCAGGTCTGCTGTTAGAGCAGTAAACACTATTAATTACTGGCTCATCTCTTCTGTCCCAGTTTGCCTTTATATTAATAAATCCAGATGATTTATTATGACAATCTTTATGAATATTTTTAATACTCAACTCAATAATACAATTGTCACCATTTCATGTTCAGTTTCAATCAGTTATACAATGATCATCTGTCTTGTTAAAGACCCTCAGAACTTTGATGGCCTTTAGAAAATAGTTTGTAGTTCCTTAGCTAGGCACACTAAGGCCAACTCATTTGCTCAGTTACTCCGTGACAATGCCAGACTTGATGCTTGTCATACACTTTAATATCAAATATGTCATTTGATACTAGTTATGGATTTTTTGTGACTATTTATGCACCACTATAAATTATTACAGACAAAACTATTCTTTATTCACTATTTAATGCAACATGGGTCCACAAACATTATAAGCACTCAGGTCTCATTTTGACCCTCTTGAAAAGGGAATTCTAATGTTTATAACCAGCAAAATATACATAAAATCAGATTGTGGTTTTATGCCACTCTTTTCAGGATTCCAAACACTGTATCTGTCTGACACTTTCATTATTCAAAGGTTTTTTAAAAACTATGCAATCTTTCTGTATATCATTTTTTACCTTTATGCAATTTGGGCTCAGGTTAATCGAGTTCCTAAGGATCTCTCCCTTTCATGCTTTCAGACTGAAATTCTTAGTGCATTTGATCAATAATATGATTCTTAACCACAGAGTTTATTTTTTTAACCCTTGGGTCACTTATGTTGTAATTATACCAGTGAATGAAAGAAGACTGTGACTTTAAATGTGACTTCTAAATCGAAGTCAGTTGATCTACATAATTGAAAGAAAATAATTAATGCAACTACTCCTGTATTTAAAACATAACATTTTTGTATCCATATGTGTGTATGTTCATATATGGACAAAATTTGAGAGAGGAAAAAAAAGTGATGGGGGAGAGAGAGAGAGAGAGAGAGAGAGAGAGAGAGAGAGAGGGACAGAGAGAGAGAGAGACAGAGAGAGAGAGAGAGGGACAGAGAGAGAGAGAGGGACAGAGAGAGAGAGACAGAGAGAGAGAGACAGAGAGAGACAGAGAGAGAGAGAGAGAGAGAGAGAGAGAGAGAGAGAGAGAGAGAGAAATCAATTATCAGCATTGGATACTGTATCTCAGCCTCTTGGGAGCTCTATTCCTTATTTTTGAGTCAGTCTTTTACTGGCTTAGAACTTGCATATTTGGTTGGTTAGCTGGCTAGAAAGCCCTAGGAATGTGCTTGTATTTGCCTGTGAGTCTTAGCTCAATGTTGGGTCATAGATGCATATTACCATACCAAGCTTTTTATGTGGGTTATGGAGATATCTGCTGCTCCTCAGCCTTGTATAGTAAGAACTTCCCTCATAACTAAAATGGGATATGAGTATATCCTAAAACTGGATGGTCACCTTCAGTGTCCTAGCACTGTGGAGCTATGAAAAGTAATTACCAATTACTGGTCTCAGTGCACTACAGAGTGTGTAATAGTCTAGGTTTGGAATCATTTCAGATTTTTGATACGTTCCTGAGTCAATCCTTTCTGAATCAATCTAATTGGTGTCTCTTTTGATATCAGACTCTTCTGGGGAGTGGAGAGCTATCCACTACAACACTGAGAATGACCTCTAAAGGGTTCTGGGGCTGGGTTTCTTCAGCACAAATCAGTGATTCTTCTGCTATGTACTGACTAGGACACTCTATCTGTGTACACTAATTTACTACCTGCTCAATTTAGTTTTGACAAGATGATAACAATATTCAAAACATGGACTCAGAACTTTTCACCTATTTGTGCTAATCCAAGTAGGGGGCATATGACAGGACTTCTTTGCCTTCATGTTTTCTCCCTCTTGCTTCTTATAATACATGGCATGCATTCAGGACTTTGATGGGAGTTTTTGAGCCAGAAATGTTCCATGAGTATGACAATTTGGCCACAGTCTTCCGTAGTTGTTATATTTTCTGTCCCAGTATTCAGTGTATATAGTTTGAAAGCATTGAGTTCCCAGACTATGGTACTCACCATAGGTACTTGGTTTATCAGAACATTAAAAACATATTCTCTCTCCCTCTAGTTCTGCCATAAGAGTGAAAAATAGAAGAAACAATATTGGTGGGTACATTTTCCTTGTCCTTCTTGAAAGTCTTCTACAATTCAAACCTAATTTTCAGCTACTTACATTCCATAAGTCACATGATAAATCTTCCTGCCTGTGATTACTAGATGGATAAAATTTTACAAATCACTATTTCACTCTAATAAAGAGCTCTCAAGATAACATCGGATCTGTGTAAGCTCATACAAAAAGGGTTTGAAATATTTGGGCAAAGACATTTCATTCTACATGGTATCAAGGATGTGTTGATACCATTAAATATGGAGCTATATGACAGAGAAATGTAGCTGATTATCTAATAGTGGTTTTAATTGAAGCCTGTGAACTGAAGATTCTGATCCATGGATACCTAACGAGGGAGGTGAGTATGTGTGTGAGGGGTGTGTGTGTGTGTGTGTGTGTGTGTGTGTGTGTGTGAGAGAGAGAGAGAGAGAGAGAGAGAGAGAGAGGGAGAGAGAGAAGAGAGGAGAGAGAGGAGGGGGAGGAGGGAGGGAGGGAAGGAGGGAAGGAGAGAGGGAGGGAGGGAGGGAGGTAGAACATGTGGACTGTGGGGACATGAAGACAGACAGTTTTCTGGTGCCACATTTCTCCTCCCACCTTGTTGAGATAGAATGTTTCTTGTATGGATGAGGTGACTCCTTCCTGGCCTATATTTGCCTCCAGCCACAGAAGCGCTGGATTAAAGGTAGATGTTACTACATCTGACTATTTGAAGAGGCTCCAGGGCTCAGTTTATCAGGCTTGTCCTTCAAACACTGTTACCCCAATCATCTTTCCACCTCACAGGTTCTTGACACTGTACAACCTGGCACATCACTCCAACTAACCATTTCTTCCTTTCTAGTTAACAGATTTTCTCCATAGTTCTGTCCAGCATACTCATGTCTGTTTCATAATTCCTATGAAAATACAGGGATATTTCTACAAGCATTCTTTGGTTTTACGAATAGTAAGGGACATAAAGCTGCACTGGTGAAGAGCTAAAACAACCCTATATTTTTTTTATCTTTATTACAACCCCATATTTTTTAAACAGTACTTTAGCGCTCTAATAAGTATCATAACCTCTGTTTGCTTTGCTCAAAAATTGGATAACCAGAGCAGGAAGACAGGTAGTAGCATTTGCTAAGGACAGACCTTTAACCTTCAACACTTCTTTGGATTTTTGCAGAGGAACATGCAGTTTGTGTTGCTCAGGAAACTATTTGTATACACTACTTTAGATCCAGACAGTAAACAAGGATAATAAGTCACGCACTTTGTTTCTTGCAAATCTATGGCTATGTTGGGAAACTGAACATCACTACAAAAAAGAAGTATATATCTGAACATCTATGTTCCAATATTTTTGAAAATATATTGCATATTGTTTAGAATATGGGTACTTCTGGCCTCTGAAGATTAATGTCTCAAGACAGCATATTCTTAAATGCTAGAAAGCTCTGTAGAAGGCTGAATGCATACACTGGACTCAAATGGGCAATGAAACTTGTTCAAACAGAGTAGCCACTGATACATAGCTGCTCACACTGTAAACAAACGTGTGGAACACAATATACATCAGAGAATCGTTAAGAACCTGCACAAATTTAAATGTCTTTTTAATTCAGTACGTGAAATAGCAGCTTTCAGTTTTGTAATTCCTTGTGTTCTAGTTTCTTCTCCCTCCCATACATTCACCATACTAGTCTGCTAGTCTTTTCCTGCTGCCCAACTATTTTCTCTTCTAGTTCCACGTCACAAATATTCCATTCATATTCCCTACTTCACGTTCTCTCCCCTTTCATCACAGGAAATATTCTTTCCAGACACAGATTCACATGCATGCAATACAACCCCCCCCACATACATACATACAATACAGAACACACACATATAAATGCAATACAACACATAACACAGCACACACATACATATTCTTTTGCTTTATTTAAATTTTAAATCTTACTTATTCACTTAACATCCAGCTCACTCTTCTCCTCCACATCATCCACTCCCCTAACCCACCCTTCCCCACTCCCCTTCTCCTCTGAGCAGGTGAGGACCATACCCTGGGTATGCCCCCCCCCAGCCCTGGCACTTCAAGTCTTTGCAAGGTTCAATGCTTCCTCTCCCACTGAGGCCAGAAAAGGCACCCCAGCTAGAATATATCCCACATATAGTCAACAGCTTGAGGAATAGCCTCCCCCTTCCAGTCGTTCAGGGCCCAGATGAAGGCTAAGCTGCACACCCACTACATATGAGTAAGGCGGCATAGGTACAAACCATGTGTGTTCTCTGGTTGGTCGTTCCATCTTGGAAAACCTCAAGAATACAGGTTGATCTTCATGTGAAGTTCCTATCCCCTTAAGGACCCGCTATCCTTCCTCATACATACTCTTAAACCCATATCCATGTCTGGAGAGAAAATATGGCATTTCTCTTTCCCTCTCCTTCTCCCTCTTCCTCTCATCCCTCTCTCTCTACATAATACTTTTCCTTTCCATTCACTTTCCTGAAGTTGCCTTAATTTCCCTTTTTTCATTATGAAAATATAGAGTTCCAGGTTATAAATGAGCCCTATTTTCTACATCTGTTAAGATGAAGAAGCCACGGTGGCCCCTGTGCACAAGGACCTAGGAGCGGTAGGGGCAGGACCCTTCTGGTCACTGCCCTCATGGAGAGCTGAAAGCCAGATGCCAAGAGTGACTACATGCCTGAGAGCAGAGGTAAGGTCAATTTTTCTGCTCCAAGTGACCTGTCTGGGGAACCAGGAAACAAAAAGGCAGAAGTGCTCTGGGACCCAGCACTTCTGGTCTCTGGCTATGACCCAAATCTCTCTGATCCCGGCCCACAGCTCCCTGCTCCCAAATCCTATGGGAGAGAGAACTGAACACCCATAAGTGTGGGCAATCCTGCAACTGCAGGACAGGAAAGACTGCCACTTCTGCCCACCTTTGCCCACGTCCTTGGCCCAAGAGGAAACTGCATAGTGTCTCTGGACATAGGAATATGGGAGCAGTCAGCTGCAGGAGTCCAAAGGTCCAGATCTGTGCCCAGATCTGAACTGAACAGGTCAAACAGCTCCTTGCACCCAAATTCTGTGTGTGTGTGTGGGGGGGGGAGTAGACCATCAGAGAGGCAGACACTCCTGTGAAACTAGAGGTGACTACTCTCTGCTCACATTTGTGACTCAAGAGGAAAACGCCTAGGACCATGTGTGCCTTCTGCACACAGGGGCCTACGAGAAGTAGGGCCAGGACCCTTCTTTCTGGCTGCTGCCCTAACGAAGACCTGAAAGCAAGCCAACAGGAGAGACTACATGCCAGAGAGCAGAACACTCTGTTCTCATAACTGGCTGAAAGAAAACAAGAAAACAGGTCTACAGGAGTGCTGGCTCATAGATCCACAGGAAGGTCAAGCCACCATTAGAAACAGCAAGAACGTTTAAGACCAGAGACAACCTGAGGCAAGCTCAGGTACCTAAGCAACAGAAACCAAGACTACTTGGCATCATCAGAGCCCAGTTATCCCACCAAAGAAAACACTGGATATCCAAACACGTCAGAAAAGCAAGATCTAGATTTAAAATCACATTTTATCATGATGATGGAGGACTTTAAGAAGGTCATAAATAACACACTTAAGGAATTACAGGAAAACACAAGTAAACAAGTAGATACCCATAAAGAGGAAACACAAAAATCCCTTAAAGAACTACTGGATAAAACAAACAGGAGAAGGAAATGACCAAAACCATCAATGAGTTAAAACTGGAAATAAAAACAATAAAGAAAGCACAAAGGGAGACAACCCTGGAGACAGGAAACCTTGGGAAGAGATCAGGAGTCATACATGCGAGCATCACCAACAGAATACAAGAGATAGAAGAGAGAAGCTTAGAAGCAGAAGGTACCATAGAAAACATCAACACAACTGTCAAAGATAATACAAAACAAAAATGGTTCTAGCCCAAAACATACAGGAAATTCAGGACACCATGGGAAGATCAAACCTAAGGATAATATGTATAGAAGAGAGGGAAGACTCCCAAATTAAAGGGCCAGGAAATATCTTCAACAAAATCATAGAAGAAAACTTCCCTAAACTAAAGAAAGAGATGCCCATAAACATACAAGAAGCCTACAGAACTCCAAATAGATTGGACCAGAAAAGAAATTCATTCTTTAACACAATAGTCAATACACCAAATGCACAAAACAAAAAAAGAATATTAAAAGCAGCCAGGAAAAAAGGTCAAGTAATATATAAAGGCAGACTTATCAGAACTACACCAGACTTCTCACCAGAGACAGTGGACGCAAAAAGATCCTGGAAGGTGTAATACAGACCCTAAGAGAACACAAATGCCATCTCAGACTTCTATATTCAGCAAAACTAACAATCAACATTGAGGGAGAAACCAAGATACTTCATGACAATACCAAATTACACAATATCTTTCTACAAATGTAGCCCTACAAAGGATAATAAATGGCAAAGTCCAACACAAGGATGTAAATTAAACCCTAGAGAAAGGAAGAAAGTAATCTCCTTGCAACAAAATCAAACGAAGAGAAGCACACAAATATAATCCCACCTCCAAATACAAAAATAACAGGAAGCAAAAATGACTATTCCTTAATATCTCTCAACATCAATGTACTCAATTCACCAGTAAAAAGACACAGATTAACAGACTGGATACATACAGAAGAACCAGCACTTTGCTGCCTGCAGGAAACACACCTTAGAGACAAAGACAGGCACTACCTCAGAGTAAAAGGCTGGAAAACCATTTTCCAATCAAATGGTCTGAAGAAGCAAGCTGGAGCCATTCTAATATCGAATAAAATTGACTTTCAACCAAAAGTCATCAAAAAAGATAAGGAAGGACACTTCATATTCATCAAAAGAAAATCCACCAAGATGAACTCTCAATCCTAAATATCTATGCTCCAAATACAAGGGCACCTACATACATAAAAGAAACATTACTGAAGCTCAAAGTAAACATTGCACCTCACACAATAATAGTAGGAGATTTCAACAACCAACTTTCATCAATGGACAGATCATGGAAACAGAAATCAAACAGAAACTAACAGAAGTTATGAACCAAATGGACTTAACAGATATTTATAGAACATTCCATCCTAAAACAAAAGTATATACCTTCTTCTCAGCACCTTGTGGTAAACTCCAAAATTGAACATATAATTGGTCACAAAAGAGGCCTCAACATATATAGAAAGTTAGAAATAATCTCATTTATCCTATCAGACCACCACTGACTAAGGCTGGTCTTCAATAACAATAAGGAAAGAGTGTCCACAAATATATGTGGAAGGTGAATAATGCTCTACTCAATGATATCTTGGTCAAGGAAGAAATAAAGACAAAAATTAAAGACTTCTTACATTTAATGAAAATGAAGGTACAACATCCCCAAAATTATGGGACACAATGAAAGCTGTACTAAGAAGAAAACTTATAGCTCTGAGCACCTGCAGAAAGAAACAGGAGAGAGCATACATCAGCAGCTTGAGAGTACAACTAAATGGTATAGAAAAAAAGAAGCAAATATACCCAAGAGGAATAGAAGGCAGGAAATAATCAAACTCAGACCTGAAATCAACCAAGTAGAAACAAAAAGGATTATACAAAAAATCAACAGAACCAAAAGATAGTTCATTGAGAAAATCAACAAGATAGATAAACCCTTAGCCAGACTAACCAGAAGATACAGAGTATATTCAAATTAAAAAAATCAGAAATGAAAAGGGAGACATAACAGAATCAGAGGAAGTTCAAAAACATTATCAAATCCTACTACAAAAGCCTATATTCAACAAAACTTAAAAATCTGAAGGAAATCGACAATTTCCTTGACAAATACAAGGTATCAAAGTTAAATCAGAAACAGATAAACCATCTAAACAACCCCATAACTCCTAAAGAAATAGAAGCAGCCATTAAAAGTCTCCCAACCAAAAAGAGCCCAGGATCAGATGGATTTAGAACAGAATTCTGTCAGACCTTCACAGAAGACCTCACACCAGTATAGTCCAAACTATTCCACAAAATTGAAACAGATGGAGCACTACCGAATTCCTTTTATGAAGCTAAAATTACTCTTGTACATAAATCACACAAAGACCCAACAAAGAAAGAGAAATTCAGACCAATTTCCCTTATGAATATCAACACAAAAATACTCAATTAAATTCTTGCAAACCGAATCCAAAAGCACATCCAAATGATCATCCATCATGATCAAGTAGGCTTCATCCCAGGCATGCAGGGATGATTCAATATATGGGAAACTGTCAATGTAATCTATTATATAAACAAACTCAAAGATAAAAACCACATGATCATTTCATTAGATGCTGAGAAAGCATTTGACAAAATTCAACACCCCTTCATGATAAAAGTCTAGGAAAGAACAGGAATTCAAGGCCCATACCTAAACATAGTAAAAGCCATATATAAGAAAAGAGTAGCTAACATTAAACTAAATGGAGAGAAACTTGAAGCAATCCCATGAAAATCAGGGACTAGACAAGGCTGCCCACTCTCTCCCTACTTATTCAATATAGTTCTCGAAGTGCTAGCCAGAGCAATCAGACAACAAAAGGAAGTCAAAAGGATACAGACTGGGAAGGAAGAAGTCAAAATATCACTATTTGCAGATGATGTGATAATATACTTAAGTGAGCTCAAAAGTTCCACCAGTGAATTACTAAACCTGATAAACACTTTCAGCAAAGAGACTGGGTAGAAAATTAACTCAAATCAGTAGCCTTCCTCTACACAAAAGATAAACAGGCTGAGAAAAAAATTAGGGAAACAACACCCTTCATAATAGTCCCAAATAAAATAAAATTCCTTGGTGTGACTTTAACCAATTAAGTGAAAGATCTGTATGATTTTCAAGTCTCTAAAGAAAGAAATTGAAGATCTCAGAAGAAGGGAAGATCTCCCATGCTCATGCGTTGACAGGATTAATATAGTAAAAATGGCTATTTTACCAAAAGTGTTCTACAGATTCAATGCAATCCCCATCAAAATTCTGATCCAATTATTCATAGAAGTTAAAAGAACAATTTTCAAATTCCTTTGCACTAGCAAAATACCCAAGATAGCTAAAACTATCCTCAACAATAAAAGGACTTCTAGGGGAATCACCATTCCTGACCTCAAGCAGTATTACAGAGCAATAGTGATTAAAAACTGTTTGATATTTTTACAGAGCCAGGCAGGTAGACCAGTGAAATAGAATTGAAGACCCAGAAATGAACCCACAAACCTATCGTCACTTGATTTTTGACAAAGGAGCCAAAATCATCCAATGGAAAAAAGATAGCATTTTCAGCAAATGGTGCTAGTTCAACTGGAGGTCAACATGTAGAAGAATGCAGATCGATCCATGCTTATCACCCTGTACAAAGCTTAAGTCCAAGTGGATCAAGGACCTCCAAATCAAACCAGACACACTCAAACTAACAGAAGAAAAAGTGGGGAAGAATCTCGAACACATGGGCAGTGGAAAAAAATCCCTGAACAAAACACCAATGGCTTATGCTCTAAGATCAAGAATCGACAAATGGGATCTTATAAAACTGCAAAGCTTCTATAAGCCAAAGGACATTGTCCTTAGGACAAAATGGCAACCAAGAGATTGGGAAAATATCTTTACTAATCCTATATCAGATAGATGGCTAATATACAAAATATAAAAAGAAATCAGGAAGTTATACTTCAGAGACCCAAAAAACACTACTAAAAGTGGGGTACCCCATATGAACAACAATGCTAACCAACCAGAGCTTCCAGAGATTAAGCTACTACCCAAAAACTATATACATGGACTGACCCTGGGCTCAAACTGCATAGGTAGCAAATAAAAGTGTGGTAAGGGCACCATTGGAAGGGAAAGCCCTTGGTCCTGCCAAGGCTGGACCCCCAGTGAACGGGATTCTTGGGGGGAGGGTGACAGTGGGGGAAGATTGGGAGGGAAACATCCATATAGTAGGGGAACGGGAGGGGCTAGGGGAACATTGGCATGGAAACTGGGAAAGGGAATAACATTTGAAATGTAAATGAGAAATACCCAATTTTATAAAGATGGAAAAAATGGGGTACAGAGCTAAACAAAGAATTCACAGCTGAGGAATGTTGAATGGCTGAGAAGCACCTAAAGAAATGTTCAACATCCTTAGTCATCTGGGAAATACAAAACAAAACAACCCTGAAATTCCACCTCACACCTGTAAGAATGGCTAAGATCAAAAACTCAGAGGACAGCAGATGTTGCCAAGGATGTGGAGAAAGAGGAACACTCTTCCATTGTTGGTGTGATTGCAAACTGGTACAACTTCTCTGGAAATCAATCTGGAGGTTCCTCAGAAAATTGGACATTGTACTACCTGAAGACCCAGCTATACCTCTTCAGGGCATTTACCCAAAATATGCTCCAACATACAACAAAGACCCATGCTCCACTATTTCATAACAGCCTTATTTTTTTTAATAACTTGAGTATTTCTTATATACATTTCGAGTGTTATTCCCTTTCCCGGTATCTGGGCAAACATCCCCCTCCCCCCTCCCCTTCCTTATGGGTGTTCCCCTCCCAACCCTCCCCCCATTGCCGCCCTCCCCCCACCAGTCTAGTTCACTGGGGGTTCAGTCTTAGCAGGACCCAGGGCTTCCCCTTCCACTGGTGCTCTTACTAGGATATGCATTGCTACCTATGAGGTCAGAGTCCAGGGTCAGTCCATGTATAGTCTTTGGGTAGGGGCTTAGTCCCTGGAAGCTCTGGTTGCTTGGCATTGTTGTACATATGGGGTCTCGAGCCCCTTCAAGCTCTTCCAGTTCTTTCTCTGATTCCTTCAACGGGGGTCCTATTCTCAGTTTAGTGGTTTGCTGCTAGCATTCGCCTCTGTATTTGCTGTATTCTGGCTGTGTCTCTCAGGAGCGATCTACATCCGGCTCCTGTCGGTCTGCACTTCTCTGCTTCATCCATCTTGTCTAATTGGGTGGCTATATATGTATGGGCCACATGTGGGTCAGACGCTGAATGGGTGTTCCTTCAGTCTCTGTTTTAATCTTTGCCTCTCTCTTCCCTGCCAAGGGTATTCTTGTTCCCCTTTTAAAGAAGGAGTGAAGCATTCACATTTTGATCATCTGTCTTGAGTTTCATTTGTTCTAGGCATCTAGGGTAATTCAAGCATTTGGGCTAATAGCCACTTATCAATGAGTGCATACCATGTATGTCTTTCTGTGATTGGGTTAGCTCACTCAGGATGATGTTTTCCAGTTCCAACCATTTGCCTACGAATTTCATAAAGTCGTTGTTTTTGATAGCTGAGTAATATTCCATTGTGTAGATGTACCACATTTTCTGTATCCATTCCTCTGTTGAAGGGCATCTGGGTTCTTTCCAGCTTCTGGCTATTATAAATAAGGCTGCAATGAACATAGTGGAGCACGTGTCTTTGTTGTATGTTGGAGCATCTTTGGGTATATGCCCAAGAGAGGTATAGCTGGGTCCTCAGGTAGTGCAATATCCAATTTTCTGAGGAACCTCCAGACTGATTTCCAGAATGGTTGTACCAGTTTGCAATCCCACCAACAAGGGAGGAGTGTTCCTCTTCCTCCACATCCTCGCCAGCATCTGTTGTCCCCTGAGTTTTTGATCTTAGCCATTCTCACTGGTGTGAGGTGAAATCTCAGGGTTGTTTTGATTTGCATTTCCCTTATGACTAAAGATGTTGAACATTTCTTTAGGTGTTTCTCAGCCATTCGGCATTCCTCAGCTGTGAATTCTTTGTTTAGCTCTGAACCCCATTTTTAATAGGGTTATTTGTTTCCCTGCGGTCTAACTTCTTGAGTTCTTTGTATATTTTGGATATAAGGCCTCTATCTGTTGTAGGATTGGTAAAGACCTTTTCCCAATCTGTTGGTTGCCGTTTTGTCCTAACCACAGTGTCCTTTGCCTTACAGAAGCTTTGCAGTTCTATGAGATCCCATTTGTCGATTCTTGATCTTAGAGCGTAAGCCATTGGTGTTTTGTTTAGGAAATTTTTTCCAGTGCCCATGTGTTCCAGATGCTTCCCTAGTTTTTCTTCTATTACTTTGAGTGTCTGGTTTGATGTGGAGGTCCTTTATCCACTTGGACTTAAGCTTTGTACAGGGTGATAAGCATGGATCGATCTGCATTCTTCTACATGTTGACCTCCAGTTGAACCCGCACCATTTGCTGAAAATGCTATCTTTTTTCCATTTGATGGTTTTGGCTCCTTTGTCAAAAATCAAGTGACCATAGGTGTGTGCGTTCATTTCTGGGTCTTCAATTCTATTCCATTGGTCTATATGTCTGTCTCTGTACCAATACCATGCAGTTTTTATCACTATTGCTCTGTAATACTGCCTGAGTTCAGGGATAGTGATTCCCCCTGAAGTCCTTTTATTGTTGAGGATAGCTTTAGCTATCCTGGGTTTTTTGTTATTCCAGATGAATTTGCAAATTGTTCTGTCTAACTCTTTGAAGAATTGGATTGGTATTTTGATGGGGATTGCATTGAATCTGTAGATTGCTTTTGGTAAAATGGCCATTTTTACTATATTAATCCTGCCAATCCATGAGCACGGGAGATCTTTCCATCTTCTGAGGTATTCTTCAATTTCCTTCTTCAGTGTCTTGAAGTTCTTATTTTACAGATCTTTTACTTGCTTGGTTAAAGTCACACCGAGGTACTTTATATTATTTGGGTCTATTATGAAGGGTGTCGTTTCCCTAATTTCTTTCTCGGCTTGTTTCTCTTTTGTGCAGAGGAAGGCTACTGATTTATTTGAGTTAATTTTATACCCAGCTACTTTTCTGAAGTTGTTTATCAGCTTTAGTAGTTCTCTGGTGGAACTTTTGGGATCACTTAAATATACTATCATATCATCTGCAAACAGTGATATTTTGACTTCCTCTTTTCCGATCTGTATCCCCTTGACCTCCTTTTGTTGTCTGATTGCTCTGGCTAGAACTTCAAGAACTATATTGAATAAGTAGAGAGAGAGTGGGCAGCCTTGTCTAGTCCCTGATTTTAGTGGGATTGCTTCGAGTTTCTCTCCGTTTAGATTAATGTTAGCAACTGGTTTGCTGTATATGGCTTTTACTATGTTCAGGTATGGGCCTTGAATTCCTATTCTTTCCAGGACTTTTGTCATGAAGGGGTGTTGAATTTTGTCAAATGCTTTCTCGGCGTCTAATGAAATGATCATGTGGTTTTGTTCTTTCAGTTTGTTTATATAATGGATCACGTTGATGGTTTTCCGTATATTAAACCATCCCTGCATGCCTGGGATGAAGCCTACTTGGTCATGGTGGATGATTGTTTTGATGTGCTCTTGGATTCGGTTTGCCAGAATTTTGTTGAGTATTTTTGCGTCGATATTCATAAGGGAAATTGGTCTGAAGTTCTCTTTCTTTGTTGTGTCCTTGTGTGGTTTAGGTATAAGAGTAATTGTGGCTTCATAGAAGGTATTCGGTAGTGATCCATCTTTTCAATTTTGTGGAATATTTTGGATAATATTGGTATGAGGTCTTCTCTGAAGGTTTGGTAGAGTTCTGCACTAAACCCGTCTGGACCTGGGCTCTTTTTGGTTGGGAGACCTGTAATGACTGTTTCTATTTCCTTAGGAGTTATGGGGTTGTTTAACTGGTTTATCTGTTCCTGATTTAACTTCGGTACCTGGTATCTGTCTGGGAAATTGTCCATTTCCTGAAGATTTTCAAGTTTTGTTGAATATAGGTTTTTATAGTAAGATCTGATGATTTTTTGAATTTCCTTTGAATCTGTTGTTATGTCTCCCTTTTCATTTCTGATTTTGTTAATTTGGACGCACTCTCTGTGTCCTCTAGTTATTCTGGCTAAGGGTTTATCTATCTTGTTGATTTTCTCAAAGAACCAACTTTTGGTATTGTTGATTCTTTCTATGGTCCTTTTTGTTTCTACTTGGTTGATTTCCGTTCTGAGTTTGATTATTTCCTGCCTTCTACTCCTCCTGGGTGTATTTGCTTCTTTTTGTTCTAGAGCTTTTAGGTGTGCTGTCAAGCTGCTGACATATGCTCTTTCCTGTTTCTTTCTGCAGGCACTCAGCGCTATGAGTTTTCCTCTTAGCACAGCTTTCATTGTGTCCCATAAGTTTGGGTATGTTGTATCTTCATTTTCATTAAATTCTAAAAAGTTTTTTAATTTCTTTCTTTATTTCTTCCTTGACCAGGTTATCATTGAGTAGATCATTGTTCAATTTCCAAGTATATGTGGGCATTCTTCCTTGATTGTTATTGAAGACCAGTTTTAGGCCGTGGTGGTCCGATAGCACGCATGGGATTATTTCTATCTTTCTGTACCTGTTGAGGCCAGTTTTTTGACCAATTATATGGTCAATTTTGGAGAAAGTACCATGAGGAGCTGAGAAGAAGGTATATCCTTTTGCTTTAGGATAGAATGTTCTATAAATATCCGTTAAGTCCATTTGGCTCATGACTTCTCTTAGTCTGTCTACATCTCTGTTCAATTTCTGTTTTCATGATCTGTCCATTGATGAGAGTGGGGTGTTGAAATCTCCCACTATTATTGTGTGAGGTGCAATGTGTGTTTTGAGCTTTAGTAAGGTTTCTTATACATATGTAGGTGCCCTTGTATTTGGGGCATAGATATTTAGGATTGAGAGTTCATCTTGGTGGATTTTTCCTTTGATGAATATGAAGTGTCCTTCCTTATCTTTTTTGATGACTCTTAATTGAAAATTGATTTTATTTGATATTAGAATGGCTACTCCAGCTTGCTTCTTCTGACCATTTTCTTGGAAAATTGTTTTCCAGCCTTTCAATCTGAGGTAATGTCTGGCTTTGTCTCTGAGGTGTGTTTCCTGTAGGCAGCAGAATGCAGGGTTCTCGTTGCGTATCCAGTTTGTTAATCTATGTCTTTTTATTGGGGAGTTGAGGCCATTGATGTTGAGAGATATTAAGGAATAGTGATTATTGCTTCCTGTTATATTCATATTTGGATGTGAGGTTATGTTTGTGTGCTTTCATTCTCTTTGTTTTGTTGCCAAGACGATTAGTTTCTTGCTTCTTCTGGGTTATAGCTTGCCTCCTTGTGTTGGGCTTTACCATTTATTATCCTTTGTAGTGCTGGATTTGTAGAAAGATATTGTGTAAATTTGGTTTTGTCATGGAATATCTTGGTTTCTCCATCTATGTTAATTGAGAGTTTTTCAGGATACAGTAACCTGGGCTGGCATTTGTGTTCTCTTAGGGTCTGTATGACATCAGTCCAGGATCTTCTGGCCTTCATAGTTTCTGGCGAGAAGACTGGTGTGATTCTGATAGGTCTGCCTTTATATGTTACTTGACCCTTTTCCCTTACTGCTTTTAATATTCTTTCTTTATTTTTTGTGTTTGGTGTTATGACTATTATGTGACGGGAGGTGTTTCTTTTCTGGTCCAATCTATTTGGAGTTCTGTAGGCTTCTTGTATGCCTATGGGTATCTTTTTTTTTTTGGATTAGGGAAGTTTTCTTCTATGATTTTGTTGAAGATATTTACTGGTCCTTTGAGCTGGGAGTCTTCACTCTCTTCTATACCTATTATCCTTAGGTTTGATCTTCTCATTGAGTCCTGGATTTCCTGTATGTTTCGGACCAGTAGCTTTTTCTGCTTTACATTATCTTTGACAGTTGAGTCAATGATTTCTATGGAATCTTCTGCTCCTGAGATTCTCTCTTCCATCTCTTGTATTCTGTTGGTGAAGCTTGTATCTACAGCTCCTTGTCTCTTCTTTTGGTTTTCTATATCCAGGGTTGTTTCCATGTGTTCTTTCTTGATTGCTTCTATTTCCATTTTTAATTCCTTCAATTGTTTAATTGTGTTTTCCTGGAATTCTTTCAGGGATTTTTGCGATTCCTCTCTGTAGGCTTCTACTTGTTTATTAATGTTTTCCTGTGTTTCCCTAAGGGAGTTCTTCACGTCTTTCTTGAAGTCCTCCAGCATCATGATCAAATATGATTTTGAAACTAGATCTTGCTTTTCTGGTGTGTTTGGATATTCCATGTTTGTTTTGGTGGGAGAATTGGGCTCCGATGATGCCAAGTAGTCTTGGTTTCTGTTGCTTGGGTTCCTGCGCTTGCCTCTCGCCATCAGATTATCTCTAGTGTTACTTTGTTCTGCTATTTTTGACAGTGGCTAGACTGTCCTATAAGCCTGTGTGTCAGGAGTGCTGTAGACCTGTTTTCCTCTCTTTCAGTCAGTTATGGGGACAGAGTGTTCTGCTTTCGGGCGTGTAGTTTTTCCTCTCTACAGGTCTTCAGCTGTTCCTGTGGGCCTGTGTCTTGAGTTCACCAGGCAGCTTTCTTGCAGGTCTGACCTGTGGTCCCGAGGCTCAAGTTCGCTCGTGGGGTGCTGCCCACGGGCTCTCTGCAGCGGCAGCAACCAGGAAGACCTGTGCCGCCCCTTCCGGGAGCTTCAGTGCACCAGGGTTCCAGATAACCTTTGGTGTTTTCCTCTGGCGTCCGAGATGTATGTACAGAGAGCAGTCTCTTCTGGTTTCCCAGGCTTGTCTGCCTCTCTGAAGGTTTAGCTCTCCCTCCCACGGGATTTGGGTGCAGAGAACTGTTTATCCGGTCTGTTTCCTTCAGGGTCCGGCGGTGTCTCAGGCAGGGGTCCTGCCGCTCCTGCGCCCTCCCCCACGGGAGCCCAGAGGCCTTATACAGTTTCCTCTTGGGCCAGGGATGTGGGCAGGGGTGAGCAGTGTTGGTGGTCTCTTCTGCTCTGCAGCCTCAGGAGTGCCCACCTGACCAGGCGGTTGGGTCTCTCTCTCACAGGGTCTGGGAGCAGAGAGCTGCTGTGGGCCAGGATCCGCGGGTGTGGCATAACAGCCTTATTTTAATAGCCAGAAGCTGGAAAGGACCCAGATGCCCTTCAAGAGAGGAATGGATACAGAAAATGTGGTACATCTACACAATGGAGTATAACTCAGCTTATCAAAAGCAATGACTTTATCAAATTCATAAGAAAATTGGTGGAACTAGAAAATATCCTGAGTGAGGTAACCCAATCACAGAAATACACACATGGTATGCACTCATTGATATGTAGATATTAGCCCAAATGCTCAAATTACCTAAGATGCAAAGACCACATGAAACTCAAGAATGACCAAAATGTGAATGCTTTGCTCCTTCTTTAGAAGGGGAACAAAAATATCCATAGGAGAGGATAGGGAGGCAAAGTTTGGAGCAGAGATGGAAGGAACGGCCATTCAGAGCTTGCTCCCCATGTGGCCCATATGTATATAACAGCCACAAAAATTAGATAAGATGGATGAAGCTATGAAGTACATGCTGACAGGAACCGGATATAGATCTCTCCTGAGAGACACAGCCAGAATATGGCAAATACAAAGGCAAATGCCAGCAGCAAACCATTGAACTGAGAATGTGACCCTGTTTGAAGAATTAGAGAAAGTAATGAAGGGGCTTGTGACCCAATAAGACCAACAATGCTAACCAACCTGAGCATCCAGGAACTAAAGCACTACCAAAAGACTACACATGGATGGACCCTGGGCTCCAACTGCATATGCAGTAGAGAATAGCCTTGTTGGGGCACCAGTGGAAGGGGAAGCTCTTGGTCCTGCCAAGGTTGGACCCGAGTATAAGGGAATTTTTGGGAGGATAATATAGGGTGAATTGGGAGGGGAACACCCATATAGACAGGTAGGGGAGAGGGATTAGGGAGCTGATGAACAGGAATCCTAGAAAGGGAATAACATTTGAAATGTAGACAAGAAATACCCAATTTAATAAAAATGGAAGAAAAAATGCAGAAGGCACAAAGGGGTGTTGCTTACTGGCCTGCTTCCCATGGTTTGTTCAGCCTGCTTTCTTATAGAAACTCAGCCACTAGCTTAGTGTTGGTGACACGCACAATGGGCTTGGCCTCCTTGTTTGATCACTAATTAAGAAAATGTTCTACAGCCAGATGAAATGGAGGAATTTTGTCTATTGAGGCTCCCTCCATTCAGGTAATCGTATCAACTTGACATAAAACTATCTAACACAATACTTTACATTTTGTTTTCAAATATTATTTATTTGGCAATTTGAGAATTGTCTACTGAGTTCCTTAACCCATTATTGACTTGATTATTGCCTTTGATATTTATTATTAAAGTTCTCTCTACTGTGATGTATTAACCTCCTATCTGATATGCCATGGGAAATAATCTTTTCTACATTATGACTGTCTTTACTCAGTTGATGATTTCAGTCACCATGGAGAAGTTTTCCTGTTTGTTGTAATTTTGTTTGCCAATTTTTAAGCCTATTTTGGTTATTGAAGTCTTTGTCAAAAAGTCAAAGTGCTTACCCACGTTTATATCCTAAAGGATATTGCAGGTATTTTCCTCCACTGGTTTGAAAGTCATATTCAGTACTTTGGATTCATTTCTGAATAGAATTTTTTGCAAGGGGAGAAATATGGTCTCATTTCACTTTTTTTTCTTACAAGTAGGTATTCAGTTTCCATGCATCATTTGATGAGAAGTCTATTTTTTTCTAGTGTAAGTTTTGTCACATTTGTCAAAAACTGGCTACCTAGAGTTATTTGGAATTTTGACAATACATCATTATGAAAATTTCTCTTAGATTCTAAGAGAATGAACCATTTGCTGGACCTCTTCATCAAATTAATAAACCTTGACGTCACTTAAGACTTAAAATTGGCATCTTATTATAGATTCAGCCCATTTGTATAACCTGCCTTTAAATAGTTTAACAACCAAAGCTGCTTGCCTTTGTTTCCCCATGTAATCAGCTTTTACATCTTAAGCTAATTCTCAGCTTAAATATTAAAATACATGCTTTTTCATACTCCAGATCTAGAGATCAATATATAGGAGTTTGTATGTTTATTACAATATAAATTTAAAGAAAACAGTGTGAAACTGACCTCATAAAACAAATATCCACCATAAAGGTTGCAGCAACATATGGATGATCTTTGAAAGCATTTATTGTTCCCATGGTCACCTGGGTCTGTAAATTTCATTTCTTATAAAATTGTTAAAGGTTTCTGGTAGTGTTGAGGGATACCAACTCCTTCCTTGTGTGATGCTTTTTGTGCTGTTTGATAAATACAGCCTTTGCTAGCCACAGATTCACAAGACAGCATTATGGGAGGAACACATTAAGACCTATATAACAGGCAGATTATAGATGGTCAAGAAACCATAAAAACAGGCAGTTGTAAGACATGGGGAGATAAGTGGAGAAGTGAAGTTTAGTCTCGTTCTTGTTAAAGCTATTGCAAAATGTAAATGGTTTAATTTATTTCCTTAATGAGGCAGTGACACATTTTGGTGCCTTGTAGGCTAACCTTAATGCATTTAATCTATGTATGAATTTATTCTATTTGCTTTATTTTAATTTGACCGGCCTTCACGTAGATTTTTGTATAGTTATGATGCTTCTTTTGTGACATTGGTTCTGTACCATAATTTGAGATTAAGTACTATGGTACTTGCTTTGATTTTTACTTTGGATTGCTTTAAATTGTTGGGGTACTATTTGAATTTAAGATCATTTTATTTCTATTGATGTGAGTAATTGAAATCTTAATAGAAATTGCATTAAGTTTATAGATAACCTTTGATAATATTGCCATATTTTGAAAATCACTTATTTTTATTTTTTTCTATGAGTACTTTCCTGGCAGGTATGTCTGTGTACCATATATATGTCTGTTGACTTAGGAGGACAGAAGAGCATGTCAGGTTCTCAGGAACTAGAATGGAGTCACAGATGCTTGTGAGCTACTCTGCAGGTGCTTCAAATCAAAACTATTTCCATTTAGAGAGTAGATAGTCCTCTTAAGTACTGAGCCATCTCTCCATCTCCTGTAGCCATAGTTTTATTATTTATTCTACTAAATCAGGAACATGATAGAATTATTTTGTCTTCTGTTTTCTTCAATTTACTTCTATGGTGTCTTAAAGGCGTCTTTGGTTAGGTTTCCTTGGTTTCTTATATGTCTAAATAAATAGTGAAGCCACTTCTTTCTTTCTTTCTTTCTTTCTTTCTTTCTTTCTTTCTTTCTTTCTTTCTCTCTCTCTTTCTTTCTTTCTTTCTCTCTTTCTTTTTTCTTCTCACTTATTATTATTACTTAATCTTTTGTTACAGTTCAGTCACTATCCCCCTCCCAGGCCCCTCCCATGCCATACCTCCTTCTCCATCTCCAAGAGGATGTCCCCATGCCCCATCCCTACCATACTAGACCTCCCCATTCCCCGGGGTCTCAAGTCTCTCCAAGGTTAGGTGCTTCTTCTCTCACTGAGGCCAGACCAGGCAGTCCTTTGCTGTATATGTGTCAGGGCCTCACATTAGCTTGTGTTTGCTGCCTGGTTGGTGGGGAGATCTCAGGGATCCAGGTTAGTTAAGACTGCTGGTCTTCTTATGGGACCTCCCCCATACACCATTTATTCCATCTTTTCTGTAATTCAACTACAGAGGTCCCAGGCTTCTGTCCATCGGTTGGCTGAAGTGTCTGCATCTGACTGTTTCAGCTGCTTGTTGGGCCTCTTAGAGGGCAGCCATGTTAGGCTCCTGTCTGTAAGCACACCATAGCATCAGTATTAGTGTCATGTACTAGAGCCTCCCCTTGAGCTGAATCCCAGTTTGGGCCTGCCACTGGATCTCCTTTGCCTCAGGTTCTCCACTTTTGTCCCTGCAGTTCTTTTAGAACAACTCTGGGTCAGAGTTTTTGGCTGTGAGATGGCAACCCTATCTCTCCACTTGATTCCATGTCTTTCTACTGGAGGTAGACTCTACACGTTCCCTCTCCCCACTGTTGGGCATTTCATCTAAGGTCCCTCTTTTGAGTACTGAGAATCTCTCATCTCCGTGGTCTTTGGCACATTCTAGAGCATTGTGCCACCTCCCACCTCTTGAGGTTTCCTGTTTGCATTCTCACTGCTGGCCCTCAGGACTTCAGTCCTGTCCCCTCAATACCTGATCATGTTCCTCTTTCCTCTCCCTGTACCTTCTCCCACCCAGATCTCTCCTTCCTGTTTTCTTTCTTTCTTACAAAGTTTGATGTTGGTATATAGAAGGACTTCTATATGTTGATTTCATAACCTGCTTCTTCTGTAAGCTGTTCTTAAATCTTAAGATAGTGCTGGATCAGTTTTTGGATCCTTAGTATTAAGCCACGTATACACTTAGGAATGCTTAAGAGTTGTTATTTTCTATTTGTATCCCTTTCATTTCTTTGGCTTTGTCATTACTCTAAGAATTAGACACACATGCCTCTTTTCCTTATCAGCTGGCTATCTGGTTATGTTATGTACCTTTTAGTATATTAATATGTGTTTCTTTTATCTTTACTTTATTCAGGGTTTGGATCTGCTTTCGACAGAATTTTATGTATCCCATACTAACCTGTGGTTATTTTTATCTCTGTCAAGAAAAATGGGGTTGAACTACTTCTGTGACTACAAGAATTAACCACAATGCCTTTTTACATCCAGTGCTGGTGATCAAAAGCATGACTTTGCACATGATGTGTAAGTTATCTACCAATCGAGCCCCATCTTTTTTCACAATACTTGCACTTTCTAGAATGGAAGCAATAATTATCCTATAAATTTTGGCAAATTTTTGTCACAATTGCTACACTTTTTAGGATGGAAGCAATAATTATACTACAAATGTTGGCAAACATTGATATCTATATAATTCAGGCATTATTGAAGATACTTTAAAAATTCTGATTATGGTGTTGGGGATTTAGGTCAATGGTAGAGTGCTTGCCTAGCAAGCGCAAGGCCCTGGGTTCGGTCCTCAGCTCTGAAAAAAAATTCTGATTATATTTTAAATTGAATGTCTAGTTCAGCAAGCTATGATAGTCTCCTCATCATCATCTTCCTCCTATTCCTCCTCTTCCTCTTTGCTTTTTCTGTTTTATTTGAGAAAAGGTCCAAAATATCTGAGGTTAGCCTTCAACTCTTGATCTTTTTGACCCTCACAAGTATTGAGTTTTTATATGTTTGCTATCATACTCCAGCTTGAAAAGTTTAATTTAAAAATATTTTCTTCTGTGCGCCAGAAATGGGGATGAAAATATTATATACAACTAAACAAAGAACACAAAATTTTTTCTTTGACATTAATCATTGCATTAATTTTATTGTAGCACAGTATCGAATTTATTATACAGAACTTCTTGTTAACCTATCATTTTTCTGAGTTGTATAGATTTAGATCACTTTGCTGGAATTAATAAGACTTAATACAAATATTAATATAAAATTGTCTGTACGTATAGTTCTCTTCTTATAATTACTTGAACTTTAGACACTTGGTCAGAAATATTTTGACCAGTTATTTTTAGTGGGTTGCTTTGTTTTGTTATTCAAAATAGGATTTTTTTTTATTCAGCCCAGGTTGCCTTTAACTGTACTATAGGGTACAGAATAGTCTTCAAAATTTTTTGGTATTACCCTCATGAAGACTAAGATTATGAGAATGAACCATTACTATTTTGTAGCACTTGATGTGGCATATTCATAGAAAGAAACAACTTTTCAGAAAATTATGGGTCAAAACACAAACTCATTTTCAAGCTGTCATTTAAGAATATCCCTATACTCTTAATAAAAACTGACATTTCCTTATATAATGTTCTATTCAAGAAAAAAATCTTATTATTATTCACGATTCATTTCTTGTTGACAGGTAATAAGATTTTTATATTCTGAACTTTACTAAGAAGAAAATTAATTTCTATGACATCTCAGATGCACACATTAACTCTTTTATAAGAGAATGAAGAACAGCAGAAAAATTTATCAGTATCCCCTTTTGCAAACATTCAGCTGTATCTATGTGTGTCTATGACTCCAAAGACAATGGGTGCACAGAGGTAAGAGGTTCCAAGAATATTGCTAACTGCTAGTGTAGCACTACTTCTATGAGAAACTCTGTATCAATGGAATAAGATGTAGACTAATAAATATTCAAAAATATAAAGAACTCAGGAGACTAAATATCCAAAAAAATTACTTAAAAATGGGTTACTAATGAAACCAGATATTTCGTAATCAAATGGCCAAGAAACTGTTAATGAAAATCAATACTACCTTATGATTTCATCTCACATCTATCAGAATGGCTAAGATCCAAAAGATGTGGAGTAAAAAAGTATTTCTCCATTGCTGACAGGAATTCAAACTTGTATAGGCACTATGGAAATCAACATGGTGCTGCCTCAAAACGTTAAAAGTCATTCTATCTGGAGACCCAGTTATACCACTCCTGGGCATATACTCAAACATCACTCCATCTTAGAACCTGTGTTCAACAATTGTAGTTGCTTTATTCAAAGTAGCCAGGATGTGGAAATGACCTAGATGTCCTAAAACAGAAGAATGGAAAAATAAAGCATGATATATTTACACAGTGGAGTACTACTGAGCTATTAAATAAAATGACATCTTGAAGTTCACTGCTAAATGGATGAAAGTAGAAAATAAATCCTATGTGGCTCAAATGGGGACACATGGGTCTCTCTGGGAAGGGGAAATAGAATGGATTTTTCAAGTGGACTGTGGGTAGGTAGAGATAGGAGCAATAGGTCCCAGGCATGGGAGAGGGGAGCACTCGAAAATTTAACGTAATTGGGTAGCATTTGTGAGGAAAATATGGAAACCTAGGACCATAGAAGCTCCATGGAAATGTTGAGTCACCATTGCAAAGACTCCTAATAAAAGGGAACAAGGAGACTCAATTAGCAATCTTTAATAGCCACCAAGACTTCCAGCAGCAAGATTGGGACATTAACTCAGCCACCAAACCTTCTACCTACAATCTGTCCTGTCTCTAATATCTGTTGGAGTAATGGTTGTACAGAACTTCTGGGAGTGGCAAGCTAATGACTAGCACAAGTTGAGGCCTGAAGTGAGCCTCGCAGCGAAGTAAAGATGGCGCCGACAGCCAGCCCCAGCTGAATGTAAACAACTTAACGCGCGCATGCGCAGGCTTGTCCCCTGGTCAGGGCAGCTGTAGGTGATCTGGCGCCCTCCTGTGGTGAACAACAGTACTGTGCATGCGCGGGGTTTTGCACCTGGCGTCATCAGTCTGGCTGAGGGGGTACTATGCTAATGGGAGGTTCCTGCCATGCCAATCTCTGGAGGACAAGCAGCTGGGATGACAGTGGGGTGATAGTGGGGTGACTGGTGCCCCACCAATCCCGGAGAGATTATTAGCATACTGTTGTGTATATAAGACAAGCGACTTTGCCGCTCCTGGTCCCCGTGTCAACAATGAAGGTGTCCTGCAGTAAAGGCTGTTGAGAAGAATCCAACCATGTTGCGTCTTCCTTGCCAGCCGAGGTGGGCGCGACAGAGGCCCAAGCTTTAAGAAGGACCCCAAGCTTTGATGTGGCCTACACAGCAATGAACCAGAGGCTGCCCATCACAGAGGCATAGTATAAAACTAAACTTTAAAGGAAAAAAATCAGTGAAATGATTACTAATAATATTCTGCTATACTCATAGATGGGTGTAATCAGAAAGGAGTCATCTAGAAACTGGTAGAGGATATTCTGAGACTCACATCTAAATATTAGGCAGAGCCAGGACAACCTAGGGAAATAGAAGGGTGTGTGACAGGAATGGGGAGAGGAGTGAAGGAGCCAGAGAGGTATAGGACACTGAGAGAGCACAGCCCACTGAACCAATCAAGAAGGCTCATAGGGGATCCCAGAGACTGAAGCAGCAGTGACTAAGTTTGCATGAGTTTAAGCTATGTACTCTGCATGTACAACAGGGTTGTGTAGTGGCGGGTACTCTTTTGGTACTACTAACATTCAAACTGAAGATGTCTCTCACTTATTTGCTTGCTCTTGAATTCCTTCTCCTTCTAAAGGGCCTAGTTTTATTGTATATTAAAGTTTGTGCCTAATTTTATTGTAACTTGTTAGCTGTGTTTATTTGGTGTCCCTGGAAGGCTCCTCCTCCCCTCCTCCTCCTCTTTCTCCTCATCTTCCTTTCTCCTCCCTCTCCTCTTCCTCCTTCTCATCTTCCTTTCATATCTGGGTTGAGGAAGTATGGGGAATTAATTGGAAGATATGAGAGAGGGGAAAATTGTGAGGACGTTATCTATGAAATAAGAATAAAACAAAAAATACAAAAAGCTTGTAACTTTCCATGTACCATCGGAGATATTTCCTGACAAAAATTGCAAAATGACAACAAAAGCAGGATCCACAACATTCCCCTCTGCTCATTGTACATTTTTACTGGCATTCATCACAAACTCTCAAAACACAGATATGCTTACATATACATATACACACAATGTAAAATAAAGATGGTTAACTTACTACTCAGTTATTAAGGAGAAACATTATTGTTTGTATTTGGCATTCATTTCAATGTTCTAGTTACTGAAATTAATTGCCAGCATCCCTTCTTTGGGTGATAGACTAATGAAAGACTTTGAGTACTCCTTCAAGAGTTTTAGCATATGTAATATATATACATAGATATGTTTTAATATATAGTACAACTGTTGACAACCATCATGTATTAGATAGTAAAGGGAATCTCAAAACAGATATAGCAAATAGAAGAATTTTATTAATTTTCTTTACAGATATCCCATAAATGTATTAAAATAAGACAGTCCTTTGGACACAGAATACTATAAACTCATTAAAAAATAATCTTTAGTTAATACTTCAGATTCTAGGCAACAGATGGCCAATCAGAACCTAAGACATGTACCTATTGAATTACTAATTAAGTTTATAATATATGACATTTTTAGTACTGGAAAATAATAAAAGGAAAAACTGAATCAAATCAAATTACCTAGTCAATTATCTAAACAATGTGATAACTTCCCCTTTATTTGAAAAATCTTAGTCTTGATGCCAATTATAAAATTAAATGATAGCCAAAAAACAAAAAAAAAAAAAAGAAAGAAAGACTCATTTTAAAATCACTAAATAGTTGACAATAACGTCAGGACTTTAGATGAAGATGAGTACATTCCTTCTCTGATATTCTTTTCTCTCAGGTCAGTTGTTGATTCTTGTAAACATTGCAGGCTACCAAGAAACAGGTATATAGAGGTTGCACCATATAGAAGATTAATGTACTCCAAAGCTTAGTAAGAAGAAAATTGGAATCCAGGTCAATTAAATTAGGTGTGTCTTAGGGACAAGAAAAAAGATTCATAGAAAAGGACCAGAGAAAAGTGAAGCACATAGGCAAGGTTGGCCTTCAAGGTGAATTCAGACTTTGATTTATCATCAAATTCTTAAAAGGTGAGAGACATGGAGAGCAGCCATAAATCTGCCGTAAGAGAAATATAATGGAACACATGGGCTGGACAAGAAACATCATGCTTGGTCAGTGTGTCTGACAAGCTACAGACTACCAGTAGTCTGAATACAAGAAGCCACAGAGACTTCATCCTGAATTCAGTGCAGGCCCAGAACTTCAAAGGCTATAATTGCTTATTGGACCAACTGGCTATTCCTCATCTTGCCTCCATATCTATCCATAGGGGTACTTTGCTTTTTGAGAGTTGATCTGTCAATCATAGGCTGTAATGCTTGGTAAAGTGTGGTTGGTTCTCAAATCATCACATTTCAAATCAGAAAATTCCAGGCATGCTGGATCAAAAGTGTAATTGACAATAAGCCAGGAGAAAATATAAGACAATGTAAAAGCCACAAACATTATACAGAATTTGTAATCTATGACATGGGTTTTTAGTTAGCTTTACCTCATATGATTCAGACAGTTAGAGAGCATAGTACAGAAACAGGTTCTCACAGGAGTTAAGTAAGTTCATACTCACATCCTGGGGATTCTAACCCTAACTATAAGTCAAAAAAATCTCTACCTAAAACACTGAATCTAAACTTTCTGTTTGTGGGATTATCTCTTAATCTAGGTTGATCAGTTTGATATTTCTGTCCATTTATTTATTGCTTAAATGTAAAAAATAGAGGGAAAAAGAAAGTGAAATGAGATGATATATATAAGGGGTACAAGATATCGTATGCCATAGTACCATATTTATTTACACTTTATATGTATCTATGATAATATTTATTCTTATATAAGATATTTTAAGAAGAATCTTATATATGAATTTATAATGAATATGACATCAAATCCTTAAAAATTTGGCAATAAGTTGTGAATTTTATACCCTCATTATTTAATAGTTATTCTCAAATGAAAAGGAATTTTTATTACAATTTAATCGTCCCAGAATAGAAGGCTTAGTCTAAGGACAGAGGAAGTCTTCATTTGGGGAAGAATTGAAGTTAAGAAACTCATGTGAATATACAAGCACACTCATCACAAGTAATTATATCATATTAAGTCATTTGTTCTTGTTTATGTTTCTCTATGTAAGGCCATAATTCCTGGTAAAAAGGCTGTAGTGGATCTTTTTAAAAAATATAGTAGGCTACATATTTCTATTGCAAAACTAGAAAAGAAATATAAAAGTTAATTTAATCTTGAGAAAAGTAAAGCGACAAAAGATTTTGAAATATTTTCTTTTAAGTGTCTGTGTGTGTGTGTGTGCGTGTGTGTGTGTGTGTTTGTGTGTGTGTGTGTGTGTGTGTGTGTGTGTGTGTGTATCCATTCAGGTGTGTGCACATGGGGCCCAGAAGAACAGAAAAGGACTACAAAAATCTGGAAGCTGGATTTACACACAACTGTGAGGTGGCCCATGTGGGTGTTGGTAAACAAACGCAGGTCTTAACCACTCAGCAATCTCTAAAACCCGAGATAACATAAATATTTTGAAATATTTAGTCACCAAATTTTATTAGTAACAAAATGATGAATAACTTAGATTAGATTGAACTTAATAGGTTGGAATACTTTGGTTACAGTTGTTAGACAAAGAATATTTTCCAGTTAGTTGCCAAATATGGGTGTGTAGCCTATGGATACTAGAACAGTCTAATTAGTTCGATTTTGGGTTGGTTTTATTTCTCTCATTTAAGAATTTTTTATAATTACTACTGAAGGTCATGGTAATAAGATAATCACACAATGTGTATAAAAAGCTATATTGTTCATTATGTGTCTTTACTTCTCATTTTCCAGAAAAATTGTGTTTCGTAGGTAAATTAACATATTTTCTTTTTTTTTTTTTTTTATTTTTTTTTTTTTTTATTTTTTTTTTTTAACATATTTTCTATCACCATAAGTTAAATCTACTTAATCATCCAAAACAAAATAATGCTTGGAATGGACAGAAGAGGGCATATATGGAATGCATTATAAAATATACGTAAAGTAAAAAAAATTTCCACGAAAATCCTGAAAAGAAAATACTTGTAATCTAATTGTCAACCTTTATAGTGGTCGAAACTGATGCCAGTAAGTGTGATTTCTTTATATCTTGCCCTAGCACTGTATGTTGATGTTCTGTTTTGTTTTTATCTCTTTGTAAAACTGTTAAAAGAGAAACTATAATAGTTGTCAGGCCACATCTGATGAAAACTGTTTTGTTCAATAATATATGTTAATATATCTAATTAACATCTGGGATAGCTTTGGGATACTCTCCAGTATTCTAAATAAAGAACACCTTGGAGGTTTTCACCTAAGATCTAGCCCCGCATTTGGGCAATGGTTAGAAGTGTGGTGTCTTATGCTTCACTGTTGCTGTGTATCATATTTATAAAGACATAATAAATGGTCATAATAGAAAAAGGATCATTGGAATAAAATAACGTGGTCCATCAAGTGCTCAGGCCAAGTTTATTACTGCAATGGACTTGGGTTATAATTACCATAGAGGGAAGAATAACTGTAAGTTATTTTTATGTAAAAAGCATATTATTCTAAGCCAACATAATAAGAGTTTTTATGAACCACAATAATTGCATGGAAGAATCACAGAAGTACATTCTTCTGAAAGAGGAAGGTAGGTGTTGATAAGCTACTACAGAATTTTACAGGCAAAATGAACAAAAATAATTGTCGTGGAAAATAATAGAAAATAATACAAGCACATTAACTTTTGTTGCAATGTGTGAGACAGATTAAATTATGAAAGTGAAAATACTTATTAAGTAATAAGGAATATTTTATATCACTTTAATGTCTATATTTTGAAATGACATGTTTTCAGTGAAATTCTTGTTTTTAATCTATTTTTATTATCCACCTTGCTGGTATGTGGGAAACAGTTTCTGATATGAGGCTGCTTTTTGTAATAGTCAGAGAATTAATTTAGGAAAAAAATAATGGCTTTCGGTGTCTATTTAAATATCCTTTCATACAGTCTTCATGAGGATTTGATTAGAAGACACTATGATTTTATTATTGTATCTGATTTTATCTTTAAATGCTTAGATGAAAGTCAAATGTTACTCCCAGTTAATGCATCATAATAAACAAATAAAATTGATAATAATTACATTCTATGAATTCATATTGGGTAAAATAGGCTGTTTAAAAAATCCAGTATCAGAATTTTAGGACACAAGCACAGTAGGCACTTGTAACACACATATATCTATATTTGTATGCATGTATGTATGTATGTATGTATGTATGCATGTATGTACATATGTACCACATGTATATGTGTATGCATATATGTACTAGGAAACATGCTACTCCAAAATATCCATTTGAATATGGTAAGTCTGTCCAGTCTGAGATTACAGAGCAGCATAAATCTGCAGCAAGCGGAATCAGAATTCCAAGCCTCCAAGTTTAAGACTAGCTTATACTACATAGGCTTTGTGTGTGTGTGTGTGTGTGTGTGTGCGCGCATCTTTATGTAAGTCTTATATTTGTGTCCTAATTGTAATAATGAGATGAAAATAATTTCTTATATACAGATTCTAAAATACGGAATATAAGAATGAACTGTATTGGTTTGAAGTACAATTACCAGCACTAAGAAATTCGTAGGCAAATGGTTGGAACTGGAAAATATCATCCTGAGTGAGCTAACCCAATCACAGAAAGACATACATGGTATGCACTCATTGATAAGTGGCTATTAGCCCAAATGCTTGAATTACCCTAGATCCCTAGAACAAACGAAACTCAAGACGGATGATCAAAATGTGAATGCTTCACTCCTTCTTTAAATGAGGAAAAAGAATACCCTTGGCAGGGAAGGGAGAGGCAAAGATTAAAACAGAGACTGAAGGAACACCCATTCAGAGCCTGCCCCACATGTGGCCCATACATATACAGCCACCCAATTAGACAAGATGGATGAAGCAAAGAAGTGCAGACCGACAGGAGCCGGATGTAGATCGCTCCTGAGAGACACAGCCAGAATACAGCAAATATAGAGGCGAATGCCAGCAGCAAACCACTGAACTGAGAATAGGTCCCCTATTGAAGGAATCAGAGAAAGAACTGGAAGAGCTTGAAGGGGCTCGAGACCCCAAAAGTACAACAATGCCAAGCAACCAGAGCTTCCAGGGACTAAGCCACTACCTAAAGACTATACATGGACTGACCCTGGACTCTGACCCCATAGGTAGCAATGAATATCCTAGTAAGAGCACCAGTGGAAGGGGAAGCCCTGGGTCCTGCTAAGACTGAACCCACAGTGAACTAGTCTATGGGGGGAGGGCGGCAATGGGGGGAGGGTTGGGAGGGGAACACCCATAAGGAAGGGGAGGGGGGAGGGGGATGTTTGCCCGGAAACCGGGAAAGGGAATAACACTCGAAATGTATTTAAGAAATACTCAAGTTAATAAAAAAAAAAAAAAGAAATATCCTACTTGGAAATATCCATTTGAGTGCGTAAGGACACTCTCAGGGCTGAGATTTCAGAGCAGCATGGATCTGCATCAAAGGGATCACAATTTCAGGTCACCAAGTTTAAGACTAACTCATATTACATAGGCTTTGTATCCAAACTCAAGCAACTAAGAGACAAATAAACAGAAAAAATAAATAAACCCAAATGTTTACTCACAAATATGGAGCTTTGCAAATGAAAATAAAAGCAGAAATTTATTTTTATGGCTATTTTTAAGAATATTTTTCAGATCAGCATTTGGAAATTCTTCCTGACAATAAGATGAAAGCTCAGATTACTTAGGCATTTCAGCAAAATACTGCACAAAGCTAATAATTGAATAACTGAAAAGAAAGGGATTAGATAGCAAAATAGCCAGAAACATAGTTGTCAGTACTACTTAAATATTCGAGGTACACACAGAGAATTCATTCATGTTTTTGATGAAACAAGGATATCACTACAGAACCAAGATAAGAAGGTTTAAAATGTGTACAAAAGGATTAGCCTTGTGGATGAGAAATTCTAAAACACAAATGACTGGCTGAGCAAGGAGAAGATTCTGAAAAAGCCAGAAGAGTTAGTGACAACAGACTGCTCAGTTGGTCAATGAGAAACACAGTGAGTGTTAGTATTTTGTCTAATTTCTGCCCCACAGTTACCTGGCATCAGCCCTGTATGTCGGACTCACTATAAAAGGGGCTGCTTGTTGCCTCTGCTCTCTGTTGCTCTTCCCTTCTTGCTCCTGCTGTCTCCCTCACCCCTTCCCCCTCTCTCCCCATTCCCTCCCCCCCTCTCTCCAAGTGTTCCTGGCCAGCCTTTCTTCTCTTCTCTTCTCTTCTCTTCTCTTCTCTTCTCTTCTCTTCTCTTCTCTTCTCTTCTCTTCTCTTCTCTTCTCTTCTCTTCTCTTCTCTTCTCTCCTCTCCTCTCCTCTCCTCTCCTCTCTTCTCTTCTCCCCTCCTCTCCCCTCCTTCCTCTCCTCTCCTCTCCTCCTCTTCTCCTCCTCTTCTCCTCTACCCTCTCCCCTCTCCTCCCTCTCCCCTCTCCCCCTCTCTCCCCTGTCCTCCCCTTTCCCCTCTCCCCTCTCCCCCCTTCTCTCTCTCCTCTCTGCCTCAGCCTTTCTCTGTCTCTATTACCCTCTCAATTCCCCTCCCCACACCCTGAATAAACTCTATTCTATACGATAAAATCCTGTCGTGTGGATGATCCCTCATGAGGAAAGGGATACGTGCCTCAGCATGGGCCCATCGAGGCATCCCTCTTCTCACACCTGAAGACCCATCCACCAAAATATATGCCTGCTCTCCTTATCTTTTTGTAGACATAACAATGAGAGCATCATCAGTACATGAGGCCAGGAAGGTAAGTGATTCCTATTTGTAGATGGAATATTCTGCTTGGGAGACTTAGAGATACCAATGGAATACTGTTAGACCTGACCAAAATTTTAAACAAATTAAAAAAATTCCAAAGTAATCATTTTTTTCTTTGTAACAATAATAAACTTTTGAGAAAGTAGAAAAGGTTAAAATTCCATAACAGTGGTGCTTCAATAACTGAAGACCTTATTATAAATGCCTGTATATGAAATGCACAACTATTTTCTTAACTATAGTCATTGTTTCAGTTTCATGTTATAATATGTTTGCAAACAAATCAGTTATATTGTTATAGTTGTGTTAATTGTTAAAGTTGCAAGACCTACAATCGCCTGGGAGACAAGACTTTCACTTACACTGTGAGGGACTATTTTACAGACGTACCTGTAGGGATTATCTTGATTGGGTTAAATGACATGGTGCCACCTTCTCACTTTGCATGTCCTCATTTTTAAGGGTAATTCTGGACTCTAGAAAAAAGGAGGAAGTGAGTTGCATACAGGACTCGTTGGTCTCCCCCTGGGTGTCAATGCCTGTTGTTATCTGCTTCGGCCTCTTTTTCCCTTGACTTTCCTTCAGTCTTAGGCTGTAGTCTTAAAATGGGAACCAAAATAAACCCTGTCTTCTTTAAGTTCTTCTCATAGCAACAGAAGAAAAGACTAAGATACAGGGCAAAGGGTGATAGAACAATTGACAGACAGATATGCATTTTTCTTGAAATTCTCTTTCCCATTTTTACATGTATGTTTAATCAATTTTTAAATTACCATGTCACAGTGTCATGTTTTATACTTTATGAAGAGAAACTTATTCAAATGTATGTCAAACCTATTTCCATCTATCAGGCCACCTTTCATTTTTCTTGCCTGTTGTGTAAGATACTGGTAATTTACAAGGATATTTTTTGGTTTATTTTGTTTGTTATTTCTTTCCTTTTGTCTGTTTTCCCCGCTTCGTACAACATGTGCACAGGTAGGTTTATACTTTCTTTTATCTGTTATTTCTTGGAATCTATTATTTAATTGGTACTTTTAAGTTTTGAACTAATGTAGACTGAAGAGGAAAAAAAAAGATGAGGGCTAATGCTTATTTATAGTAACTGAAACTTGCTTCAGTAAGATAGAGTATTCCAGACAGTACAGTGCATTTGGGACAAACCAAAACCAAAAACTAACTGGGAACTTGAGTGAGGAACTAATTTGAATATATCTGTGAATCTGTGAGGGATGTAAGAGGGCTCAAAAAGGCCAATCAGAGAGTTAGCATTCAGAAAAAACCCTTCAGTATAGAATAACAAGAAGACTTGGTGTGTTCAAGAAGATGATGTGAGTGGGGGCAACAGCAAGATCTTAGTTGAAAGATTATGTCTTTTAGAATGAGGAGGAAATAAATGGAACAATATGAGCCATGTAGGCCTCAATAAAATTTGTGAAATTCACATATTAACAATGAAATATAATTTTGAACTACAGTATGAATTCCTTAAATTCAAATGAGAAAAATCTATGCTGATTGCTTATGTTGGGAAAATTATTGCTAGATGGAGGGAAAGTCAGCTTCATTCATTCCTCCCTCTGAATGTCAGTCTCACGTTCACGTTTTAGATTCAAGAGTCTAAAAATGATGCAAATATACCTGAATTTTATTCTTACTGAATATATACAGATATCATTTTATTACGCATTGAAAAATATATTTGAAAATGACTTTTGCCAAATGAAGTGCAGTAAAGATTTTAGCAATTTTATTTAATTGGTATCATTTAAACATTTCTGATAAAGGCATTCTTTAAATGCCTGGGAAGGAAATGGTCTAGGAAGAAGAGAAATGATGCAGCATGGAATATGATGTTTCTCTTAATAAATACTTGAAATTTCTAGGGAAACAGCTTACCAAATCCTAGGTATGAGCAAGAGCTGCATTAATGTCAGTCATATAATAACAGCACGTAGCATCCTACTCATAGGAGACCGTGTATTCAGACTTCTGTTCAGGGAGAAAAAACACTGCCATGCTCCTCGGTGAAGGCTTATCGATTGATGGGATCCAAGGATCAGTTCGATGTGAAAAAACAGAGAAAAATCATTCTGTTTTTTTTTCACCAAAAATAAATCCAGAAAGTAAAAGATTCTCTGTAGGAGCTACATTAAGAAAAATATCATTTATCAGACACTATCATCATAAATCCACTTGAGATTTCAAAGTAGTGTATAGTCTACTAAGCTAATACTGGGAGATAAATGAAATGGAGTGATATATGTGTGGGGGAGAGCAAGATGTAATTTATTTTTATCATTGAGAATGATAACAGACATGAAAAATTACATGTGAAAACCAGGCTGTAAGTTTCCTAATAGAGCAATGATACATCTTTCTCTATTGTAATCCAATAGAAAGCATTGGGTTTATGGGTGACATTTGATTGAATTGCGTGGTACAGTTCTGTGGATGTGGCTTACCTGGGATGCGGAGTGCTTATCTAGCATGGTCATGGATGAGGTCCCGGTTTCTATTCCCAGAACCTCTTAAACAAGGGATGGCAACACATGTCTTTAATATCCAGAATTTTGGATGAGGAGACTGCAAGATACAAAGGTCAGGGTTATTTTCAGCTATAAAAGGAGCTTGAGGTTAGCCTGGGCTAGAAACTTTGTCTCAACATAAACAGAAAAATAAATGGGTACATAAAAATACATGGTGTCCCTTTTGTGGAGACTCCATTATTGTGTGCAAATCTCCATCACAAAGCCTAATAAAGACATTAAAAGTAATATTTTAATGTCTAAGTTTACTCACTTCAAGGCTTGCAGAGTTTACTTCATTGTGATCACTCTTTTATATTCATGTTTTATTAATTATCTCTATCATATTTAAATTATCTACATTTATAAAAATATGCATATATATTTATTTTCACCATAAGAAGCATTGTTCACTTGTTTATTTTCTTATTCAATTTGTTGTGTCTTGGTCTTGGAAATGCTTGGAAACACATTCCCAACAGTTTGTGTGTATATACCTAGGTTGTGCTCAGAGACTGTGGATTTGTATATGCTGCGTCTCATCACAAAACTAGACAATTTTACAAGGAACCTGTTTTGTACATTTTATTTTTATTTATGTATATGTGCATTCGTGTGTTTATTTGTTCATGCATGTGGTATTTGAGTGTGTGTGGATGGGGCATGTCCATGTATGGGAGAGAAGTAAGAGACAATGTTAGGTCTGCTGGAGCCAGAGTTATATGCAGCTTAAAATGCTTTACATGGATGCTAGAAACAGAACTTGGCTCATTTGAAAGAGTAGCAAGCACTTAATTCATATCTCTATACGTTGACAAGGAATATTATTTATTTTTATTAAATGATAATATTAGAAACCAAATTCTGTGTACTAGGTGAAATCATCTGCTCAAGTTATGAATTTGAGATTATTCTGAGTTCATAGGAGACAAAGGAACTGGTAGAATCAATGTACACTTTGTATTTATAATCAACATCATCTTCTATGACCTGAAAGGAAATGGAAGGTGACACCTACAGCTATAGGTTGCAACTTCATGAGTTTATTCACATTCCTGCATTCGTGTGTAATTTTTCACTGCACCTCAGAGGACATGGCTCCCTCCATCTATCATCCATAGATTCTGTTTCAATTCAAGAATGTAAAAACCATATTCCTGTGCTTATCATCTGTCCCCATCTATTTTTTCTCTTCCGTCTTATAGAACCCACTCATTTCAAAGAAACTTAGGTCAGCATTTCTTAAATCTATAGCATCCCCCGTGTTTTTTTTTTTTTTTTTTTGCAATCCTAATATACTTAGATTATTTTATCAGTATTCCACTCTCTGTTACAGCCTGGCACCCTCTGATATTCTCAATGCCTCTTAAAAATTTGCATGCAATAATGTTCACTTTTCATGCTGTAAACTACTATGGATTTTATAAAATGCAAAGCCCCATGGAATCACTCAAATGGAACATCTTCACCGCACCAGGAAATTTACATATTGGATGTTCCTTTCTCAGTGAAAATTTGAACCAGCTGCATAATTTTGGATCTTGAAGAATGTGATGTAATTAGAACTAGACAACATATTGCCTTTGCGGGATGACCTTAGCGATATGCACTTAAGGTTAATCAGTTATGTGATTTCATAGTGTATTTCTTTTCATCAGGTAATTTATTTTGTCATATGGATTCAAATAGTATATTCATTCATCTCCTCCGTAGTCATTCCTCTATTGATTGATCAATCACATGGTTGTTACAAAATCATGTGACTTTAAACACATCCATTATAAACATTATTACATGAAGTTCTGTGTATATGTTCATAAGTATATTTTTAATTGTTTCCTTTATGAGAATTTCATATAAGTACATATTTAAATATAGTAATTTCTATTTAATTTCTTCTTCCAACTTCCTGAATGTTTCCTCACCATGCCCCTTTCCCAATTTTGTAGCGTTTTGTTTTTCTAAATTGTATGCATTTATTGTTTTACATATATGGGTGTGTGTATGTTCATGTAAGCCTATGTAGAATAGTGTTTGTTGTTCACAGAAGATAGTACAAGATGTCACCAAACATGAAAACTGAGTTATATGTATTTGTTAATGCTCCATGCGCATGCTGCAAATGCAACCAGGGTCCTCTGGAAAAGCAACCAATGATCTTAACTGTTAAGCCATCTCTCAAGCCCCACTCTCCTCCCTTGTGATAACTCACTTTGAAAATGCCTATGTATATAATATGTCTTGATTATATCAGTCCTGTACTCTCCAAATCTCACATATGTTAGGCATCCTAGGCATCTTCACAACCTCTTTCTTACCACCTAATTGTGTGTGTGTGTGTGTGTGTGTGTGTGAGAGAGAGAGAGAGAGAGAGAGAGAGAGAGAGAAAGAGAGAGAGAGAGAGAGAGAGAGAGAGAGAGAGAGAGAATGCGTGCCTGTTTGTCACTGTGGTTAATTACTAAGATCATATGTCTAAGCACACAGTATCATCAAATTGGGCATGGACAACGTAGAAGTGGCTAAGCAACCAAGGAAAGTGACTCTTTCATCCCTAGGTGACATAACTACCAATAGTTGCATTGATAATGAAAAGACACAGGAACTCTTGGTGAAAAAATTAATTGAATTTTAAGGCTCTTGATTTTTATAGTTTTTGTGCAGAGATTCAAGCCACTGTTGTCTTATATGTAGGATATAAGATTTATTTGTGTGTGTTGAATATGTTTGATCTCTGTCTAGAGTTGTTCTTCACTCTGTTAAGCATTTAAGCAACAGAATTTTTTTTAATTTAAAGTCTAGCTTTTAATTTTATTTTTCTTGTATCACTAAAGAACATTTATCATATACATTTTCTTGCATGTTTCTATTGAATGGCTCTTTTTCACATTTCTTATCACAGTAAATCTTTTGAAATAATTTTGTGATACACACACATTCACACACATACACACACCTACACACACACACACACACACATACATACATATGCATATACATATACATATATATTTCCTCAACTTATATCTAGACACAATTTGTGGATAGAAAAGATAGATACAAAACAGAGAGGTGATTATGAGAAATGATAGATGCGTAGATGTGGTAAAGATACAATATAGACTGATTGATCATGGATAAAAACTTGTTTTCTTTTACCTAAACATGGAGACTTCCACACAGGTCAATAGCACTGCCTATCAGATGGATTTCGAAAGAGCCAAGTGACAGTGGCTATGACAACTCCAGAGAAGCTGCTATTATATTTGCTAGGAACCTAAATGTAAAGTACTATCATAATTTTTTAATTATGATTCTTACAATGTATTCTACTTATCTCAATGTTTCCATATATCTACTCCATCAGAATGGGATCCATTTTTTCTGTCTGCATGTGCATTGAGAAAGGAGGAAGGACTGAGACAGTCTCTGAGTTAACTTTCCTCTGGCTCAGAGTAGCACTCCAGTGTATATCAATATATTTTATTGTTGCAGATGCAATGTGACATTTCCTAATTCAGTTCAGTCAACACACATTCAAGTCCAGAGTGAAAATAGTGTTTGTATACTCCATGGCCAGCAATTGTCACTTTCAACAAGTAAGTAGATGGGGACTTTCTCAGTTCCAGTCCAATCAAGCTTACAGGACTATTAGTTCTTCAATCCAGTCCCATCCCAATAATCCAGCATTGTTTTTATGCGCTTTCAGATATAAGAAGAACAAAAAGGGCTTAAGGCATTTTTAGTGAACATCACACATACTCTAAATGCTAGAATCAAAGTTAAACTTAGATCTACTTCACTCTCAATTGGTTTTCTTCACTCTATCTATCTATCTATCTATCTATCTATCTATCTATCTATCTATCTATCTATTTTCACATCCAGATTTTATTCCCTTTCAGGTCCACCCCTCCCCCCCAGTTTCCACATTCCATGCCTCCTCCCCAGCCCACCCCTGCTCTCCCCTGCCTTGTCTCCAAAAGGATGTCACCACCCCACCCATCATGCCAGACTTCTAAACTTCTTGGGGCCTCCAGTCTCTTGAGGACTAGGTACATCTTTTCTGTCTGAACTCAGACCTGGGAGTTCTATGCCGTATATATGTTGTGGAGCTCATCTCAGTTGGTGTATAGGCCTGGTTGGTGATTCAATGTTTAAGAGATCTCAGAGGTCCAGGTTAATTGAGGCTGCTGGTTCTCCTACAGGGCTGCTCTCCTCTTTAGCTTCCTTCAGATTTTTCCTAATTCAACCAGAGGGGTCAGCAGCTTCTGTTCCTTGGTTGGGTGCATATATCTGCATCTGATTCTTTCAGCTGCTTGTTGGGTCTTTTGGAGAGCAGCCATGGTAAGTACTGTTTTGTGAATGCCCCATAGCCTCAGTAATGGTGTCAGGTCTTGGGGCCTCCCCTTGAGCAGGAACCGACTTTGGTCCTGTTCCTGGATCTTCTTCTTCCCATTTTCTTCACCATTTCCATCCCTGCATTTCTTTCAGACAGGAAAAATTATGGGTTAGAGCTTTGGTTGTGGGATAGCAACCCCATCCCTCACTTGATGTCCTATCTTCTGCTGGAGGTAGATTCAATAAGTTCCCTCTCCCCACTGTAGGGCCTTTCATTTACCACACACACCCACCTTGGAGTCCTGAGTGTTTCTCTCTCTCCAGGTCTCTGGTACCTTCTAGAGGGTCTTCCTAACCTCCTTCCTCTCAAGGTCACCTGTTTCCACTCTTTCTGCTGACCCTCAGGGCTTCAGTCCTTTTTCCCCACCCAATACCAGATCATGTTCTCCTTTCCCCCATCCCCATCCCTTTTCCCTCCATTGTCCCTTCCTCCCTCCCCCCTTTGTGGTTGCTTTCACCTCCATCCAAGGTAGAACTGAGGCATCCTGACTTGGAACCTTCAGCTTGGTGACCGTACCTTGGCTATTCTGTACTTTTTTTTTTTTTGGCTAATATCCACTTATTAGGAAGAACATACCATGCATGTATTTTGAGTTACCTCACTCAGGATAGAATTTTCTAGTTTCATCCATTTGCCAGCAAAACTCAGGATCTCCTCATTCTTAATAGCTAAGTAGTATCCCATCGTGTAAATGAACCACATTTTCCGTATCCATTCTTTTGTTTTGGGATATCTGTGTTGTTCCCAGCTTCTAGTTATCACAAATAAGGCTGTTATGAACATAGTGGAACATGTGCCCCTGTGGCATGGTAGGGCATCTTTGGGATATATTCCCAGGAGTGGTATTCTTGGATCTTTAGGTAAGTTTATTTCTAATTTTCTGAGGAACCTTTAGACTGATTTCCAGAGTGGTTTTATCAGTTTGCAATTCCACCAGCAATGAAGGAGTGTTCCGTTTTCTCCACATACTCACCAACATGTGTTGTCTCCTGAGGTTTTGATCTTAGCCATTCTAACAGGTGTAAGGTGGACTCTCAGGGTCATTTTGATTTGCATCTCAATGATCACTAAGGATTTTGAACATCTCTTTGTGCTTCTTAGCCATTTGAAATTTCTCTATTGTGAATTTTCAGTTTAGTTCTATACCCTATTTTTGATTGGGTTATTTGCTTTTTTCAGTTCTTTATATATTTTGGATGTTAGCCCTCTATCAGATGTGGGGTTAGTGAATTTTTTCCCAATCTGTAAGATGGCAATTTGCTTATTGATCATGTCCTATACTTTACAGAAGCTTTCCAGTTTCATAAAGTCCCATAGTCAAAGAAGTGGTTGTGAATTGAATAAAATTCAAATTACTTAGAAAATGCCATGCCCATCAGCCAGCAATCTAGACTGGAAATTTGGATGAGTACTCCCTCATCCAAAAGATTTCTTTCTTGATTCCAACTTTGTAAACATTTATAAATAAGTACAAATATTTAATAACGATGAGCTGACCCTTTCAGATTAATGCATATTACAATGCCTTAATTTAATCAACCTTCCTCCATCTCCAAAGAGCAAAAGTGTATTAATGCAACATTTCTAGATAATTTTGAACCAGATCCTCATATTGGGTTCATTGGTTCTCCCATTTCTAATAAATTTCACAATATATTCTACTAAAACTGTATATTAGTTCCTGTACATTAACCCTCGACATTTTCAAAATAAATAAGTCATAGTTATTTTTAGAAGTTTGTTTTCCTTTTTTTACATTATTTAGTCTTTGACAATTTTTGAGATGGAATTCTCATGTCAAAATAGGCTGCACTTCAATTTTCTTATGTAGGTTAGGAAGACCTTACATTTGTGATCTTTCTGCCTCCTCTTTTCAGATGCTGGATAAAAAATTCATAACATCATGTTTTCTTTTTGTAATAATGGGGACAGTACCCAGGGCCATATGTATGATTAGCAATTATTCAACCAAGTGACCCCTAGTCTCAACCATAGCCCTTTTCCAATTGTTCACTTAGATTTAAAGAAAAGATATTGTATGTATGGTGTACAACAAACTCCTGTGAAGATACAAAAGCCAACAATAACAACTGTAGCCTGGAGCCCCACAATATCCATAGAGTCATGAATATATGTATTTTGAACAAGTTATTTCAGTATACAAACACAAACAAGGCTATACAATTTATTTGTAAGGTTGATAAAAATGATCAGAGAATGATAAATGCTGAATAAGAATCCTTGCCTTTCATAATCTATGAACACACTCAGTATTTTCCAGGGGACTCATACAAAGTTGATCTAGACTTGATAGGTAACTGTCAGGTCCAAGGCGAATGCCAATGTCATGTAATATTAACAGTTTTTTCAAACAAACATTATCATCACATCTCAGTTATTGTCTCAGCCTTGGAGTCAAACTGTAGGATGTTCCAAATTTTAAAGTCATGAGGTTGGCAAAGATTCACTCCTTTTGGAAGCTTCATGGAAAGATCTCTTTCTTTGTTATGTTAAACTTGAAGATCCCACTTTCTTCCTCCACTCCAAGATGATTTCTCCATATTCAAAGTGAGTCATGTAGTGATTTCAGTGAACCTTCAATTCTCACTAAGTAAAATTAATTCAGTTCCATATAGCTTTTCATAATATTGCTACCCTACCTTTTTTTTTTTTTTGCTACCCTACCTTTATACACTTGGTCCTTACGTTATATTTATAGACTTTTAGTGATAGTTTGAGTAACATTCTTTTTTCTGTTGGACTATAGACTTTATGAACTTAAAAGCCATAGTTCCGGTTTTCAGTTTTTCTAAATGTTCCGGCTACAAGACAAGTTAGGGGGATTGCACTCAGAATTTTCTAAAGGAAAATATATGAATTCAGAACAAAATGAGTTACATTATTATTTCACCTAAAAAGAAAAGACTTGCTACAAAGTTTGAAAAATTCAACCATGAAGTATTTGAAAAGTACCTGGGATCTTCACCATATGAAAAACTTCTCTTCCATTACAGTAAAAATGGATCTTAAAATATGGGCAGAAAATTACTCTCATTCTCTCTAATTTGAACAAAAGAAGAACACATATATTTATTATTTAGGGCATTTGAATTACAGTAAAGGTACATGCTTTTTTTCTTCTTTGTTCTATCCTTGGTCTAATCTTAAAATATCCTTGAGATTATTTTAGAACCTTTTATCTTATTTTTCGTAAGGGAGAAACAGCCCCTCATTAGAAATTTATAGATATTCAAGCCATTCCTGCCATCTTATAGGCAACCTAAAAATATGTTTTTTAAAACTACTAGCTTTTATATTTTATTCTCAAATAATTATTTTCTAGTTCTTAAAATTCTTTCCTAGATGCAGATATTCTTAAATATTACTCAAATCAGCTAGATTAGTTTAACTTTTAAAATATGGTTCTATAATCATAATTTGAATGGACTTTTGGGCCACAATGCTACTCACCTACTAACTAACTGTGAGGTTTCTGATTGTATCAGGCATGCATTGACTACATTCCTTCTTGAACCTGAATATTTTTAGGATCAGCTACAAATATGTACTGAATCTTCCTACATGTCAGACACTGGGAATGATTATAGAAGAAAAAAAACTGATCAGGACAGACAGCCAATTGTGAGGTATTTCCCATTTTTAAGGAATTGAAAATCTGAAGCCATTGTACTTCTTAGCAGAGAGGAATAAATTATTCTTGCAGTGAAGAGGACACAGAACAACTGAAATTTGAGTTAAGCATTAGAAGAGGCTCATTTTAACCCTTCAGAATGCTTTCAGAAATCTCTCAAATGTAGGACATATTTGAGAAATAATGAAGATTAGAGTGAAGTCCAGGAGAATAATTTTATGCGTGATGTGTGGAGTATTTTTATTTTTGAACAAAGACATAAATATCTTGTTCATGAGAAATAAAGATACATCTCAATATGTCGCCTCCTAATGCAACAATTAAGCTAAATGTATTTGATTTTAGGACACTCATAAATTAACACTAATTGACTGTGCTAAAACAACATGACTGTTTCTTGCACTATTCTGTTCAGATGTTTAAAACAAAAAGGTTTGCAGAAGCTTATGTATTGTAGTTGACTCATAAGAAGATGTTTCTTTGTTGCAATTGACTTGAAGAATCCATTGTGTTTCTGGGTTCATGATGGTTTCTAGTTTAAGGGAACAATTCAACTTTTGATTCTTCTCATAACTATTTATCTTATAGAAAATATAATTATGGTAACTAATGCTTTAGGAGTCTGTTTTCTACCAGTAGGTATATCTGCTTTTAGCTATAAACCCTCAAATTT